>NC_000071.6:21957666-22257666 GCF_000001635.26 Mus musculus | reverse complement strand
TCTGGTGACCTTAATTGTTACCACAGTTGTTGGTTCACAAACAGCTATAGCTGTTTCCTAGATAAGATTGTAACATTATGGGATTTGCTTAATTAGAATTACTTTTTCTGGTCTGAATATCAAAATGACTTTCATGTTTCCACAAAACAAATAAGTCACCGTAGCTTAAAATCAAGATGTGCATTAATTTGTACATGAAAGATAATCCCCCCGATTGAAAGAGGCTAATTGGGGTTAGCTTCTGTTAGTGCAGAATCATGAATGGCTTTGATAGATTTTTTTAGCATATGGATAAATCCCTTTTTCAAACTTCCCATGACGAAGACTGTCTGTAGTTGATATCCTTTCAAGAATTTGACGAATAGCAGAGAAATCTTATCATGCCTAAATGTTTGTTCATTCCCTTTTGATAGGGATAATGAATTCCCTCCACCATTAAAGAAGGGTGAGCAGAATACTACAGAACGGCTTGGAGCTGCTGTTTCTCCCCTTCCTTCTCCTCTTCCCTCTTACTTCCTTTTGTCTTGAAGAGTGACACGAGCAAAGGACATTGCTTTCTAATTGTAGTCACCATCCCCTACTTATTCTTTTGGCGCTGCTCATGAATAAAACTCATCAAGTCACATGCTCAATATTGCTGTTGCAAAGAAGAGTCACTCTTCTCCTTGTCTTTAAAGGCCTGCTTAGTGTGCCATTGCATCTTCTATTAAAAGAATTTACTGCAAATGCCTTAGGTTGGTCACATTGTAATGTGGATATGGAACCATATTTTCTTTCTTTCTTTTTTCTTTGTTAATTTGTAAAGTTCTTTATTTTCGTCCTTTCCAAATGAATTGGCACTTAAGAATGTTTTCCCACTCGTTAATCAATTTTTGTGTAGTGTGGAGTCAGATGTGGACCAATGATGAGAGTACACATTGTCAACCTTACAATGGACTAAGCGATAGTGTGGCACCTTGCACTCCAGCAGAGAACACATCATTTATTCTGTCCTTCATCTTGTAACCCTATTTCTTAAAGCTGCATTTTCATCTGGCATTTAGAAAGCTGCTATGATAACACAGAAATGGGAATAACAAAAGAGGAATGAAGATGAGGACAGGAGAAGCTTAAAGAGGTGAGCGAGGAAAAGATCATTAAACCAGTTATAGGAGAGGGGAAGGTGGGAAGATGAAGGTGTAGTCAGGATAACGGAGATTTTCAGAATGACTACTGATGTCACAGTGACCGTGTCACAGTCACAGTGACCATTTCAGGGCTTGACTCACAGCTTTGTAAATGTTTGTAATTAGTGGCAGTAGAAGTGGATACATTTAAAAGAAAACAATTTGTAGGAAGGAGAGGCAAGACCCTGGGCACACATAGACACAGATCAGAAGTAAAGCTATAGGTTGGGAGATCCCTGTGGCATGGATCAGAGATAGGCCCTTCCATGTAGGCTTCCCTTGCTTCTGTTTTTGGGGTTCTTTATCTTTTGGTTCATATAAAATATTTAAATAAAATAAAATAGAATAAAATAAAAGGTTTATTTAGAGAGCCATGATTGATGGCCTGGATGATTGTTTGGTTCATTTGTGAGATTTTCACAAACAAGGGAATGTGTTGCTTTAAATACAGTATTCTATGAAACATGGTTCCGACTTTCCGATGCAAAGTCCAGCATCTAGTGTATCTGACTGTGCTTTGCATGTCTGATGCTATCTGCAAACCACTGAAAAGTTGCTCAAAAAATATTGGCTGCTTCTATATGACCATGGGTCTGTAATTTGCCATGGCTTCATGAGAAATCTTATCTCTGGCCTATGAGAAAACTGCTAAGGATGAACTATCCACGAGGAGTTAATCACTCATAAATCTGATGCCTCTGCTGGGATAGCTGGAGCATAGCTGATGCTCCAGTTGACTTCTGAAGGACAAATATGAATGGCAAGTAGGTGGGGGAGGAAAAGGAACATAGACAAGAAGGGCACTCTGGAAAGCTGAGACACAGGATACAGTAGGATATATTCCAGGGACTTGGAGTAGGTCAGCAACATTCCGGACAAGGCATCGAGGAACAGAAATAGACATATGTGAATAGAAGCATGCTGTTAATTGCAGGAAGGATGTTTATAGAAATAAGCGCAGGCCAGATTGTGAAGGGTCATGTTTACTGGTCTAGAAAATACCCAAAGCCTTTTCTCTGTTGAATAAGATACTGACAGCTAATGATGCAGAGAAGGAACATTGACAGGAAGCAAGAAGGATGAGATAGAACAGTGTGACTCAGAAGAGGGGGTTCCCCCAGCCATCACTGTTGTGGAGCTGCTTCTGAGCAGCACAAGACCATCAGGGTCTAACAGTTGGTTGAGGTGAAGAAAGGTAAGGAAAGAAAGGGGTCCCTTAGCTTCCGCCATGAGGAAAGATGGCCAATGACCTTGGTAAGACCTGTGTGAGTAGAAGCAGGGACCAGGTGATGGTGGGCTGCTCACAACAGGAAGTGATGCACTAGAAGAGAAAGGAAAGGGAACAGTCAGGAGAATACTGACACAAATTGGTCAGTCTGTTCATGGTGGAGAAACCTTGGCATAGCTAAAATGGCCAGTAGACAGGAGTCCATATGGTCTGGATACTAAGGACTAATAAACATCTGGAATGGTAGACATACCAGTTACTCTGATATGGTCATTACACATCCTACATGTATTGGAGCAACACATTGTGCCCCATAAATATATAAAACTACTGTGTATCGCAAATAAAAACATAAGTGCAGACTGGTAACCTTTGTCTCAGCATTTTGGAGGTGGACGCTGGGGGAACTGGAAGTTCAGAGTGAACAGGGAGTGTCAGGCCAGCCAGAGACACATGGAACACTATATCAAAATAAGTAAAGAAATGAACAATGAGCAAGACGTAGTCATCGTGTATTACATTCCAAGGTGAATAGATGGTAGCCTAAGGAGTCAGTACCTGATCTCTCGGGTCAGGAGGCTTGAACGGGAAGGAACAAAGCCTTCATTAATTCCTCGTCAGCAGGACTCGTGCTTTCTCTTGACCACTGTGTATGTGATGCTGATGTTGGCTATGGTGATCGAGGGGATTTTCCCTACAGAAATGAACAGTGTGTATGTATAACCTATAATTACATCATCTTAATTTTACTACATCTTTACATATCAATTACATTGTGACAGTGAGTCGTAATTTGTATTACAGATGGCCTATAATTAAAAAGATAGGTAAAAATAGCTTTGCTAATATGAGGTTTAGGGGAATGACACCCAAGGAGGCTCCCCCTTCTCAGAGGAAAAAGAAAAGGGAGAGAATGGGGGGGGGGATCTGTGTGAGGGGGAACTGAGAGGAGATGGGTGGCTGATATTGTGATGTAAACTGAATAAATTAATTAACAAATATGTGAGTTCCTTTTCATGTTTAAAGGTCTAGTCTGTGTTTTAAACCTGCAGTTACTCACAAATTACACCTAAACGTGTAAGTTTTCCTACCAGAATGTGTTGTGTCCCCTTTCTGATGTGAGGGCAGATGGTAGAGTCACCTGCTTCCTAAGCTAACTGTCTGTCATCTAGCACAAATACAGATGAAGACAAATGGTCTCAGCATTGGTTACCATTAGGGAAAAGTATCGTTATATGTCTGTAGCTTTTTATTTCGGTTGGGGTGGGTGTTGGGAGGTCTCTCTCATTTGAACACACTGTAGTGTTACATTCAGCTTGTAGAAAGTGCACACAAAGCAACTTTATATTCTTTCTTTTTTTTTTAAACATTGCAATGATACATAGGTGAGAAAAGTGGCTCAAGGGAAAGGGAATTAATATCTGGGCTGGAGCCATTGTATGTGGAGAAGATCAGCTTTTTGAAAGATGTTTCATTTTTCCTACCGATGTCCTTGGTTGTCAAATGCTGAACATTAGAAACACATCCAAACTAAAATTGGCCTGTGGGAAAGACAGCAGTCAAGGTTACAGACACATCAGAAAACAGTGAGTTATCCCACCCAGCCGCATCACCTATGATGCTACCAAGTGAGGCAAGCGCCCGTGTTGCCAGCTGGGCCATCTGTTCCCGCTGCAGCTCTCCTGGTCAGTGTGGGGCAGGAGACACCTGTCACATGCATTCGCATGTTGCAGAAAGCATAGTTGTTGGTGTTTGGCAGGTCAGACCCTTCTCCAAATCAGAATGAGACAAGTGCTTTGGCACTGGATGGCTGCATATGGTACAGCATCCTTCCAGGGTGCAGTAGCAGTGTGGTTGGGCTCCTTTACTGTGGTGGACAATCTCAGTGACCCTTGATGAAACATCAGACCATAAAGAACTAAGCGGTGCTCTCCCCACCTATACTAACAGTTGGCGCTGCCTGATGTGTTAAACATGAGCAAAAGGGATAGTAACAATATCACTGGAGGTAGCTAATAGTGACATGTCTATTTACCTGTTTTTAGGTACTCGTGTGTGTTGTCTCTATCCTATAAATCATACTTCAAAAGAGAAACAATCTATGGAAATTAAAACTAGAATTATTTGAGTGACTTACTCCATATCTCACAGGCAGTAAACTAACATCAGATTTATAGCTCTTAATCTCATGATCCCAAGAGCACCATCTTGTCTTTGAAAAGGATGTGGCTGATGGCATTTTGTACATTCTTTAAATTCAAGGTTATTAAGACAGTATTAGATGCAGTACTAGTGAACGTTAAGATCTCAGCCTCAGGTGTATTTTGTTATTAAAAGCCTGCATTTCATCTGGATTTCAAATCTAGTGTCTGGAAATAGAAACAGACCCTGGATCATTTGCCTGTTTGCTGGGAAAGACAAGCAATGGAAGATCAACTTCAAATTGATCCATAGTCAGAAGCATCGATTATGTTTAAGAGACAAAACTGACAGGTTTTTAAAAGGGGCTTTGGGAATTTACCTTGCTTGAAGACAGGAAAGCAGATTTGATACCATTTATTTGTTGAAAGCTTGTATTTAAACACCTCATCCCCATCCTGGGTAGAAATGTTTGTATTCTTTTGATATGTGTGTTAGAACAGACTCTTTTCTTCTTTTGGGGATAATGGTGGGGTTGCGACTGGTTTGCTGTATAGCCTCAGTTCTCCTCAAACTGGATGGACAGGCATCATAAGACAGCATTTTAAAGTAAGGCATGGCATTTAGTCTACAGAGTGTGCCAAAGCCTACAGTGGGAGGTGCTCCTCGCACCCGTGTCTAGTCAAAGCCACTTAAACAGTGATGCTGTTGTATAGCAGGGTGACATTTCTCAGGAGCAAGCATGAGATATGCATACCTGGAAGTCAGAAGAAGGGGTCAACCCCCCCCCCCCCGCAATTGATATGTACCTACAAGTTTTAAAATTTATCCAAGTAGATAGCAAAGATACAATGTTGAAGAAATCTTATTTACAAAGATCAGGGTAACTATAAATGTCAGGAGCACATAGGAGAGGGCTAGGGTCTGTAAGTTAAGGCAGGAAGAATGATGATTTTATAGTGATGAAATCTGGGGTTCAGGAAATAAAAGAACCAGCAGGGCTGGGGGTGCTGAGGAGAGTGTGACATTTTACAGTAAGTAAAAAACATTAAGAAGAAGGCTAGGATCAACTCTGAGCTCACAGGCTGTGATGGGAGTTGAGGTTTGAAATGGTTTTAACTGGTAAGTCATACAATCAAACTATATAATGGTTCTTCTGGGCCCAGAGTGTAGGGAGAGGAGGAGGCTTGGATAGAGATTAGGAATAGAGCAAGAAGACTAGGACATAATCCAGAGAGAAATGAACCAAGGTGGTGATCAGTGGGCTAGGGGGGCATCATATTTGCAAGTGATCTATTGTGGTTCAGGCAAGATGATCCTGAAAGACAATGCCTGAGTACACAACCTTCACTCTGAGAGTGAAGGCATTGGGAATAACAACAAGACAGACAAGACAGCTTGGATCCTCATGTGGAAGTGGAAGAAGCTCCATATACAATGGAAGAAGCTCCAAAAACTTGTGGCTTAAGACACATCTAGGAATGAGCTGGTAAAACTGCAATTTAAATGAGATCACTTTTCAGGAAAAAGGGAGAAGAGAATTTCAGTAAACTGAGGCTTTCTGATACAGCAGATGGATTATCAAATGCCTCTGAGAAAGGTGATGGAAAAGGGGGGACACTGGGTGAGAGGACTTCCAAGAGCAAGAGGGAACAGCTCTATAAAGGGTAGAGTTAGCAAGTTGAACTGTCCAGAAATCAAAACAAAGTCTAAGAAGGGCTTGTAGGACTTAGCAACCTGAAGGTTGCTGGTATCCTAGTTAGATCATCCACCTCAAAAACAATAAGTGGAAATGACTAATTTTAAAATTAAAATTTAAAGCTTGAAATAATTGGTTTTAACTAAAATTATTGCATGAGTTCCAGGATGTAATTTGATTATTTTTCATATTTTGAGTCAATTTTCAAAAGGCATTAGCATCGTATGGTATGTATTTGAGAAGCTTTTCTAGTTGAACATTTTAGATGAAGATTAGTAGGTCACATATTCACACAGTGGAAATAAAACCAGCCATGCATCAGGCTTTATCCTATTAACACTCCATGTAATTATAATATGAAAGATTACTAGTGTCAATAGAAGGAACAAAAGTAGTAAGACCTTAATGATAGTAATCACTTATATTTAATAGCATTTTATACTTCCATGTACAGTCAAGGATGAACAAAACCATACACTTTGATAAGTACTTTAGGAGAGAGAGGTAGTAGCTGATTAAGGAAATCAACACTGTATTTGCTTGGTGTTCAGTGCTTACAACAATAGTAAATCCCCCAATTAGCACTCTATGACTTTATCCTTTCTGACTTCCCTCTGTGTAGAGCTTTTCACAGCTTCCTATAGTGGACTCTCACCCCCCAACACACACAACTTTGGTTTTTGGTTTTGTTTTTTTTCTTAATGGTAAAGCAAACATGTCTTTGGAAGCTTAAAATGGCATAACAATCTATCTTAAATTGACTTGCTCGGTGGACTGCGGTTCTTCCCATCTCTCTGAACAAGTTAGTCGTATGGAGATGTCTGTAATGGTCAGTTGCTAGGCAAAGTGAAGAGCTAAAGCCAGGGCCATCAGTCCCTTAGGATGCATAATCAAGCGGCAGACATGCCCCTGCCCCTGCAGCAGCAGGACCACGGTGTGAATTCATTTGCTGTTTTCTTTTGAATGCTGCCTCAAGAATATGTGCTGGAAAGTAGCTTTTATGTGATTCTGTGTTGACTCTTGGGGCTTGTCTCTCACATGTACTTAAAATATGAATTATGCCCCAAGTCTCTTGAATCTCTTTGGAATCGTTCTACTCCAAGGAAATTTCATTTAGCAAGTCCCAGAGTGATTTCTGTTCATCAATTATGGAAGAGAGATTCAGGGTTTTGAGTTCTAACTGGTTGCAATTTTTGACATTTCCAGACTGTGCTGGGGAAAAAAAATCCCCAGATCTTTGTATGTTCTTTTTAAGATGGTCAGCTAAAAAGTCTGGGCTTTATAGCTGTTTTGTAGCTTTAACAAGGCATTTAAACTATGCTTGAGAAGTGATTAATATCTAGCATCTTTTTGGAGTAACAACATTAAATCTTTGTTTTATGTAGTACTAGCCTATAGTCAATTATGCAACAATGTTACAAAATGTAGTCTGTGTCCTCTTAGAATTGATTGTTAAAATACGCTCCCGGGGGGCTCACCTGTGTCATGGTCAGAGGTGTAAGTGATGGTATGAACAATGACTGTTACATGTTGCAAGTCTAATTTCCAGTAATAGGAAAGTGATTGCAACATTTCTCATACATGTGGCAGCATCTAAAGCCTTGGTGGAAATGGCTGTATACACCAGCAAGTAAAGCTAAACTCCACCCGGAAATCCATTTCCTTCTCAAAAGGAGCCGCTGTTGTGTTCTCTGTGATGGGGGTTGCTAATGTGTTTACCCTTCTCATCGGCTTCTCAGTCATACTAGTTCTCGGATTGATTGGCTTATTAGTATGATATTGTTCCAGTGTCTGAAATCTACTTGTATACCCAGCTTAGATACAAAGACATCCAGAAAGGCTTTCCCTTGGAAATAAAGACCCAACTTTGAAGTTCTTTAATAGAGAGAATAGGATGGTCATTTGGATGTTGAAGCTGGCTGTATTCCACAGACCCATATATAACTTTACTGGCCATGCACAGATCTGTCCTTAAAAAGTTTTATTTTTAAAGACAAATGCTACAGTTCAAGGTGATTAGCCACTAATTGAATTGTCTAGCAGGCTGAAAATAACCAAAACTCTCAGAGGAAAGTAACACAGAGCATATTTCTGCATTTTAAAATCAAGAACCATGATGAAAATACAGTGTGTTATAGGAAATATATATAGATATAATTTTTAAATAAATAGATGTTAGTACCCTATTCAAAGTTTACTATATAACACAAATATGTATGGCTATGTATATCATATATGGTATATATCAGTGTATATATAACATATACCAATGTATATATAAAGAGAAAACAATAAAAATAAAATAAAAGCTTAAATATTTATTGTATCACATTGTACCTAGCAGTTTACACTTCTTGCTTCAAAACATTAAGGTCTATACACTATACATCTCAAAATGTATACTGTTGTTAGTGCTTCCAAACCTCTATATATTGAGAGGGAAAGTAAAACGTGGTTAATTTAAACCAAATGTATAAAAATTACATTAAATACAAATATATTACTCTTAAAAGGCAGAAATTTAGTAATCTAAAAAATTATCTAAAAACCAGGACCCAACAATATCCTGTCACACAGAATAAATGCAGGTTGTGAGTGAAGGGAAAAGATTTACCATGTAAATAACATGTACAAGGACCTAGTGAGCTTGCAGTAATATGTCAGATGTCAAAGCAAAGATAATGATACAAGTTCAAAGGGGAAGTGGGCTGAGCAGGACAGGGCACATCAGAGAGAGTAACATCCATCCTAAGGCACACGAAGTAACTGCTCAGCGAAACCTGGGAATTCTTAAAGAAAAATGCTGAATAAATGAAAAACTCAAAAACCCAAACCAGAGATGTACAAATGAACAGAGTTTTATCATGCATCAGGCACACATGGAGACATTGCTGATGACCTCTGTGGGCAGGGACGGCTGCCGGCTTGTGTTTTTCTGAAGAGTCTTCTGGGGTGACCTAAGTATAGATCCTGTTAGCTACTCACAGTGACTTAGACGCAGTCTTTAGTCTGTTTTCTGTACATTTTTAAATAACAAGATGTAGTACAGTCTGCTTGGTTTATTTTGATGTGAAGTTAGGCTTAGGTAACATTATTTCGTCTTTTAAATATTTTTGTTTATTCTCAAGTACTTTGTGAGTTGTAAAAATACTGACATTGGCCTCAAATCTTTCTTTGGATAGCCAATGAGTCTACCAGTCCTTTATTTTGAGCAGTGTGAGGGTGAGTTCTCAGTTGGTTACTGGCTTCTACTTGACTGATTAGAAAGAGCTCTGTGTGCTTAGACTATGGGCACAGGTGGCATCTCCTGGTGAAAAGTGGGGCCTGCTCCCTATTCGTGTCCCTGTGGGGCACATTCCCACTTATGCGTGAAGGTGGCCTTGGGGTGCCTTTAGGGAGGTCCTTTTTTCCCCCTTGAAACAGAGCTTTGAATTTTTTCAGGAGCTTGGACAGAGCAGGAGGGCACTTGGCGCCAGGAGGAGAAAAGGCTTTGAAAGGGGAGGAGGGAGGACATAGCTGATGGATTTGGCTGACTTCACGGCTTTGCCGAGGGTTGATTCGGGTTCAGAATATGAATTAGGCAGCTGCTGATTGGTGCACATTGTTTTGTCACAGAAAAAAAAAAAAAGAAGGGAATTTGGTAGATAGTTGTTCTCTTGTCTTGCTACTCTGTGGAATGAAATCGAGAGTAGATCTACTTGCTTGTTATGACATATATATTGTAGCTGTTCCGTGTCAAGGCACAGACTGAATTAATTGATGGCCCAGAGGAAAATGTTACAACCCCGGAGCACCACCAGGGCTGTTTGGTTTGTTGTTGCTGTTTGTTTGTTTGTTTGTTTATAACATTAAGAGGTAAGAATTGTAAGTCAGAAATGAACTTGGACATTGAAGTTGAAGAAGCACAGATATTCTTTATAGGGTTTTTGGGTATTCCTAGTTGAATTTTTATTCTTTCCTGGCTGAATTATAGTAGTTGCATAGTCAGCTCATATATAGATCTAGCACATTTTAAATGGCTTATAATATATATTCAAAAACAAAATAGTAGCATGGAGTCTTCATATTGTCTGCCCAGAGGACACATAGCAAAGCTATGTGTGACTTTGTTCTTTTCCACCCAGCCAATGTAATGAACTAATCTTTCTCTTAAGGGCTGACATTTTGGAGGACTATTACCAAACTGGGAAATAGAAATGATCTGGCTTATCGAGTTTCTCTGTTTAAATGAAGGCAATGCCTCATCGTTTAAAACCACGGTGTGCTACAGTGAGTGCCAATAAATAACATTTATTTTCTAACAAGATCCACACAGCAATGTTCAGTTAAGCTGCTCCAGGTGAACATGGCACTGCTGCTGCCACCTGCCGTGGAGCACCCACTGACTCAGTTGAGTCCTGAGCACTCTCATGTCGCCTTCTGAGCCCATTGTCTCTAATACTGTGGTTTACGCTAGTATATCTTATGTATCTCCTGGTGTTATTTGACATTGATACACTAGGGGAAATTAGGCCTAGGCTAGTAATTCCTTCTCTAAATAATTAAAAGCATCCTCTGGTTCTAAGGCCTGAAAGGATGTATGTTAGTGATGGGATAAGGCTATGATGATAGATAGGAAAATGTGCAGGAAATTTCCTTATACATGTTTGTTTTATCATGATCATATCTTCTGTGGTTTCTACTGGGAGATATATTTTACATTTTGTGTAATGAGTGCACTCTCTTATAGAATAGTGAATGATATGTGTACTGGGATGTTTGCTTTGCTAGTAGTTATGCTTAGTGTATTTCCCAGTGCCCGTGGAGCCTATAATGGCAATTATTTTTATTCAAAATATGAAAAATAAAATGAAACAAACTACTTAATACAATATTTGCTTTAGTTATATAAAGGATTTTGCTGGGTCTGAATAATTTTAGGAATAGAATTGCAAGTTTTAAGAAAATATAATTTATAAGTGAATAAGTTGGGTTGTTACCAAAGCTGTGCCTGCTCTGACAAGAGAACCAAGACTGTATTTGCTGCAGAATCTGCTGGAAAGCAGCTCTGTAACTGCACCACAGCCGGGCTTAGCGAGGACACACAGAAAAAGCAGACCTTTTTCTCAACTTTACCAGCCTGTTACTGTTTTACACATCCAGTGCTCTTTGTGTGTACTGAAAGAGAACTCAACACTGTAGGCAGAATAGGCGGACCGTATCCCATTCCCAGGACCAACTTCAAGAGAGAGACATTTTTAAACACAACAGCCATGTTTTGCATTGCTGTGGATTTCCATGTATGAAGTATTTGAGTCCATGATTCATATAACATACTACCAGTACAAGTTGGTGATATTAACTGGCTTGCTCTACATAGCTTGCTCTTACAGAACCCAGGACCACCAGCCTAGGGATGATATCAACCACAATGGGCTTGTCTCTCTCCCATAAATCACTACTTAAGAAAATGCCCTACAGGCTTGCCTACAACCCGATTTTATGGAGACATCTTCTTAACTGAGATGCCTTCCTTTCAGATGACTTTCGAGTGTATCAAGCGGACATAGAACTGCCCAGCAGAGTGCTTTGATGGACTGGGGGAATTCACCTGTGACACATCTGGATCTGAACTTTGCTTTTAGATTGTCGATGAGTGCTTCCTGCTTCCGTTTTACAACTGTTCTGTTCAAGTCACATATTTCTTCATGGTGTGTGTGTGTGTGTTTATACATACATATTCATAGCAGCTTTATTTATAATAGCCAAAAACTGGAAACAACCCAGATGCCCCTCACCAAAGAATGGACACCAAAAATGTGCTTCATTTACACAGTTGACTACTACTCAGCCAGCAAAACAAGGATATCATGAATTTTGCAGGCAAATGGATTGGAACTTCAAAATATTTTAAAATTTCAACTCAGTTTTTTGTTGACTTTTTTCCTATTTTCTATTTTTGCTTTTATTTCTCTCTTTCTGCTGGCCTTAGCTTGGTTTGTACTTTTGCTTTTATTTACTAAAAATAAGTAATTTACCTAAGGAAATCTATCTCCCTCAACTGTACACGTGAACCTGGAGGGCATTATGCTAAGTAAAACAAGCCATTCTCAGAAGGAAGGGCAGTGCCTACATAATTCCTAGTATATGCAGAATCTAAAATAGCCAAGCTCAGTGAAACAGAGATTCAAATAGTGGTTGTGCCAGGATGGGGCAGATGGAACTGCTGTCTGTGGGTGTGAAGTTTTCAGAATGCAAGAAGACTTCTAGTAGGTTCTAGAGATCTGCTGTCCATTAGTGTGCAACCTGTAGGAAACAGTGCCATATGACATAGTTAATAGTACTGCTCCAGTCTTAATGGGTTTTCAAAACAGTCAATGCCATTCTGGGTGTCCTTATTGTAGGGTAAAGTAAGGTTTTTTTCTGACGCCACAGGAGTGTGGGCTTGAGATGTCAACAGAGTAAGACTGGAACAGTTTCTTTAAATTGGACCATATATGTTTTTAAATTATGAGAATTCAACTATGCTTGAGAGAGACAGGAGAATAAAATGAAGTAGTGTGAGTACACACAAACCCCACACGCACACACCGTACATACCACACCACACACATACATACAAACCCCACCCAACTGTCTGGAGGAGTAAACTCTGTAGCAAACACATTACATTTCAATAAAGTTATTTAAGAACAAAAAGAGATCCAGTCAGATGGCCAGTGAGCAAAGTACCTGGTACCAAGGCTGATGACCAGAGTTCAATCCCAGGAACCCCTCAGCTAGAGGAGAGACTGAGTCTTGCTTACCGTGGTATACAGGACACACACGTGCATGAATAAATAAAGGTCAAGATATTTTAAAGACAGGCAGTAGAAACACGGAGGAAAGACATTTTGAATTTTAGGGATGTCTATGGTATGTTAGCACCTCAGCTTTCATTTTAGTTGACATGTTTGGTTGAATTCAGTTCACTGCATGTTCTGTAATATTCGTAGGAAGTTGGCCAGTAATATAGATCAGAAGTAGAGTACAGGCCCTGTCCTTGTAACATGACATGAGATATTTATTCACAGCACTACATCATATGGCCCATGTTTGCTTGGCATTATCTATTGTTGGATCTTTGAGCAGTTCTAGTTTGTTGTCTTTTTTTCTGTAAGTAAATGGTATTTATAAAGCAGCTAGTAAATTTATCAAAACAGGCTGTTGAACTGCAGCCTCCACTTCTGGTCCAGTGAATATTAGGTGTAACCATCTCTGTCTCTAGTGGCAGACACTGAGAGCAGAGCTTGAAGATCCAGATTTCTAATGGGGAAAAAAGCCCTGCTCTGCAGTGTGTGCCAGTTTCTGTGGTGTGAGTCTTCCTATTACGGTCAAATTGCTGCTGCCAATGCGATGCCACTAATTCAGACTTGGAGAGAGATGTGTGCTTGGCCCTCAGGACTGGCCTGCCCTACAGCCCGGGGGGGGGGGGCTGATTCATAAAGTTGTTACGAAGATTTATTTGGGGGTGGGGGGCAAAGTATAGGTCACGGAATAAACTGCAAAACTGGTTGTCTTTACTGATTTTATTTCTCTGTGTCTCCCCCCTCACCTAAGAGTTCCTTATGTTCTCCATTATGCCTTTGCCAGCATCTAAGCACTTAGAACTCAGTGCTATCAGAGGACCCATAAAACAGTGTGACTCTCTTCACTGCCTTACTCCACATAATAACTGGCTGGCTACACCGTGTAATTAAATAAAACTTAAATACCTTGAGTCCCTAGGGAGCACAGTGTAGAAGTATTGATGCCTCTGCTTTTCACAGAATACATGGTAGGGTGAATATTAACTGTTTTGCAAACTGAGTATAAAGTTGTTTGGAGGATTTCTCTAGTCTTGTCATCATTAATTGCCTACTGCTATTGCTAGAAACATCTGGGGAAAATTAAAAATTTCAATTTATAGTTATGATATAATGAATGACATATGCCCAGTTCAGATTATTATAGCTAGGCTTGCATATTTAAAGCCAGTAAGACAAGTGATTGCAGGCCTGGCTTTGGAGGATGGGGCTTAACTATTGATTTACATAGATTTGATATTTTATTCTTGGGGATTTGAAGAATGTTTACTGCTGTCACTGTACACATTGAAAAACTTCAAGTACTCTTAGCTTCTTATGGGCCCTTAGTGTGATGTCTGTGTAATTCTTTCTTCTCTAGATCTTACAATCGCCAAAACTTCTTCCACTCTGTTCTGGGTTCTGTCTGTCCAGATTTGGAGACATTCCATAAACATTTTTATAATTGCACAGTTAGGAATATAACTTAGGTTTTGTTAACAGTTAAGCTGCTTCATGATGAGGGATGTAAAGAAATTAAATGTATTGTGTGCCAGTTGTTTAAAAAACTATGCAGTCAGCTTGCATTGTTTCTAATCACGAGATCAAATGTGACACTTACATAGGATGCCACATGAGCAGAGCATTCTCATAAAGAAATGGGCAGCCTCACCAACCACACCAACACCAACCCTGCAGTCAGCGTGTACAGTATGCATCATTGACTCACAAGAACAAAGCATTTCATTTCACTTATTTTTCTATACTTTCTCAAAAGAAAAAACAAACAAACAAACAAACAAACAAACAAACCCACCATTTTACAGGAACAAGATTTCCCCATAGTTCTCAGTGGCTATCATACAGTCGAGACTACCAAATGGAGGCATTTCCTTCCAGTTACTTTCCTGTATCCTCTGTGTAAGGCTGTGCTCAGCCCTCCATTGTGGACAGTGAAGTATCTAAAGCTCCTTCCCCTTGAGGGCTAGCATTCATTGCTAAGGCTGGTTAGCGACCACATCATTATTCATCAGTAAAGAAGATGTTCAGCCCACTGCCGGTGTCTGCTCTAAGAAAGCACACTAGCTGCTGGTGTAGTGCTTCTGTAGTGTCTCATTTATTACAGTGGCAAATAAGTGTGGTGATTCCGCAAGGTGTACCACCACAGCTCTTATACAGGCGAGGAAGGAAATGGCCGTATGACGAGCCAGAGAGCATATACCCGTATCACAGTTACATATGCTGGTGCTTAGGATCCACAAGTAGACAGTTTGAACCCCCCCCCCCACACCAAAGCGAACTTTTGCAATACCCCTGTGAAATTGTTATAGGAAATTCAGGCCTATATAATCTAAACAACCATGCCAAGGTCACTCAGCCATGCAAGAAGCAGAGATAGAGGCTACCAAGGTCCTATTCCAGTGGCACACTCTGTCGCCATATTGAACACCAACCAGGCATACACACACACACACACACACACACACACACACACACACACACCAGGTTAATGACAGGTGACATAGAAGGATGTTTAAGGAATTCCCAAAGAAAGAGAGTAGTTAGGACAAATGTCACTATGCTGTCAGTATGTTAGAAAAATGGCCGAAGTTGTAAAACATTGAACCAGAAGCTCACTGGAGCCCTGAAGAAGTAGCTTTTCTTTCCGCCCCTGGTGACTGGCTTTCCTGGAGCAGAGCAAGTGGCTGCTGTATTTCTCCCTCTTGGTACTTCAAAGCCTGTTTACCACCCCTGAATCTGCCTGATGGGAGTGGTGTTTAGTGCTCTGCCTGTGGGTTCTCTAAGGAGTTCTTGACATCAGCCACAAATCCCCACTCAGTGCCCCGGCAATGCGGCCACACTTCCCACCTGTGCTCAGATACAGACCAGCCATGTGGCTGGCAGATGCTCAGCCTTGGAGAACAGCTCCACAAACTAGGAGCTGAATTCCCAGCTCTCTTCAGGTCCCATTCTCCGCTATTGGAATTGAGTTTGTTTGCAAATCCTTACACATTCGGTGAGGCTGTTTTTACATGCTTGACCACTGGATGGAGAAAAAAATACAATTTATTTAAAAGGCAATTTAACTTTTTTTTTTTTTTTAAAGCTGGATGACAAGAGTAAGCTACTTATACAGACTCAGTATGGGATGTTTCTCTTTCCCTTTAAGTAAAAACAAAAAACAAAAAGCAAAACAACTACATTTAAATATAATTTAAATAGTGGTTTCTCCTAGCTATGCATTCAAATTTTAAAAAGTCAACCTCTTGTACATAGTTATAACACACACACATATAAAGTATAAATATACACATATATCATATATATGGTATATATAACATACACATATATACTATAAGTCTAAGCATTTTTCTTATCAACAATTTGTTGTATAGAAGGGGTAACACAGCTAAGTGGGCTTCCAAATCACCAGTGAAAGTGACTCTCACTATTGATGTTTCTAGGCACAAGAACTTCTTCCTGTATGACAATCTTGTGTGCCTATGGATACGCATACATGCGGGAATGTGTGCCGGTGTGTGCAGGTCAACCTGGAGCACCATTTCTCAGGCACCATCTGCCTTATCTGTTAAGAGAATCCTGCTCTTTTTTTTTTCAAAGCATCTCAAATTTCACCTAATAGTTGATTGAACTCACAAAATAGTTTATAATTCTTTCATGATGTTTTTGCCTTTTCAGTAACTAGCCTCCCATTGTCTCACATCCCGTAAGACATCACTAATACTGGCAGAAACCCAGCACTCTGTCCAGGCAGACCAACCTAAAAGTCACTCTGCCAGACAGACACCTGACACATTCTCTGACACTCCCCGGATAGGTACAGTGGAGAGATGAAGCCATCAAAGCCTTTCATTCTCAGATTATCACAGTTATTCTTGCTGTCTCCTTAGTGACCCTGGGGGATAAATTAAGGA
This sequence comes from Mus musculus, assembly GCF_000001635.26. Taxonomy (NCBI): domain Eukaryota; kingdom Metazoa; phylum Chordata; class Mammalia; order Rodentia; family Muridae; genus Mus; species Mus musculus. Next base: position 22,240,696 of record NC_000071.6, on the reverse strand, counting down.
CCGGGCAGTTGTATCATGGAATCTCTTGATCCTTTAGCCCACCCCTGGCCTGCTGAAGACCCTTAGGTGGCTTTAACCACATTTTTTCTTTAATTGTGTTCCTCTATCAGTAACATTTTCTTTCAAAGAGCTTAGCAGGTTCTGATTGTTTTTATTATTATTTCCTTGTGATGCTTGTAAAATTATGTTTTATTTTGATTTTCTAAACTGACAAAGTTATTAGATTTTTAGAGCATGTACATGTTTATTTTTACTCTGCAAATTATATATACTAATATTCTAACATAGCACTTAGGTATAATACTTTATTTCCAACCATAAAATTATGAATAACTCTTTTAAAACAGGGGTGATCGTCTTCTCAATTGCATACTGTAAAATAATTCCAAGCCTATGCCTAAATTTACTTTTCTCAAAGTATATGTAAAAATTATATTAACTTTATGCCTTAGTTACATCTCAATTGCTGTGACAAACACAATGAGACCAGCGACTCCTAGGGGTGTTTATTGGGGTTAGAAAGGGTGAGGTCATGGCCGCCATCATAGGGATCATAGCAGCATACAGGCAGGCATGGTGCTTGGGCAATAGCTGTAACCTTATGTCCTGATGCACAGGTACAAGTTAGGGAGTGCTAACTGGGAGTGACAAGTACTTTTGGCACCTCAAAGCCCACCCCCAACGACATGCCTCCTTTAACAAGGCCATGCTTCCAAATCATTCGCAAACAGTTATGCCAGCTAGGGACCAACTCCTCAAACATCCGAGTCTATGGGGGCCCTTCTCATTAAAGTTTTACCAATAACAAAAGAGGTGTGGTATATGGTTATACAATTACATTAAAGATAAAATGTTGATAAGGCTTAAAAGAAGCCATGTTATTAAAAAAATGATCATTTGGATTAATGCAAAGAACTGAATGAGAAACAAGGTTAAAAATCCAGTCATTATTAAAAGAAACTGAGGTTTTCATAACATGACCTGGCTGTTGCAATTCTGAACTAATAGTGTCTGTGGTTACCTGCACAAGACCTACACAAGATCATGCCAGCCAAAAGTCTGACAGAGAGTGAGTGGTCTCTAGGCCCTGCCCATTCCAGAGGAGTTGTTGTCAGTGAATAGTTGTAGGTGGGAAGAACAATTATGCTTTTTAAATAGCATTTAATGACTGATAGTTTTTCCATGCTCCTGTACACATTTGGGTAGGCAGCACTGGCTGGGCTTAGTGGGTTATAGGATAACATGAAGTCAGGAGGGAGCTGTTGGATGCAACACGGGAGGAGTTAGAATGAGAAAATAGGAATAGATGTGATCATTTCTAATTATATAGAGTATGGAATTTTAAAAAAACTTAAAATGAAAGGTTGAGGGGAGAAAAATTTAATCTAACAAATAGTTTGCCTATAAAAACAATGGAGGCAGAGTGGATCTGAGTTCCCGGGGGGCGGGGGGAGACTGGGAGTAGCTAAGGGAGGGGAATCTGCAGTTGAGATGTGTGAAAAAATAGTTAGCACTGCAGGTTTCCAGTAACTCCATATTCAAATAATACCCAAAGCAGTGTAATTCAAGTCATTATTCTCTTCAGTTTATATTATCTCTCTCCATTCTCTTCAGTGTAACTTCAGTTTATAGAGTTCATTTGCTCCATTCCTCATTCTCTAATCTATCTTAAATCTGAAAACTAAAAATATATTTGTAATCATTTAGATTCAAAGGGGAAAACATACATTTTTGAGATTCAATATTCTAATTGTTTACATAGTGAAGCATGAATTTTAATAAATCTTAAATGGAAATGGTGAAAAGTGTTTTTTATGCGAAAAGCGTTTTTTTCCTTAAGGTAGTATTGTCTCACTCAGGAAATACCTAGGTACTGAGGGTCTGGAAAACATGAAAATACTGAGAAATGAATGGAATACATTTTTTTCGTAAATCTTCATTCATTGTTACTGCTTTCTTGCTCAGTTCTGGGATTGAACCCAGGGCTACCTGTCCATGATGGCCAAGTGCTCAACCACTGACCTACATTGCCACCCCTGCTAATTCTTCCTTCTGGCACATAATCTGCTACTGTGTTATATAGTAGTAAGTTCTTACAGTAAATTGTATTACAATACAGATTTTAAGCTATACTTCTTAGTATTGTGTGTGATTTAATTTGCTACTCTTAACATTCTTTAATGCACCCATAATTCTATATGAATACAAATATGAGTACTGAGCAAATGCCTTCACCAAAAAAAAAAAAAAGATAGAAATGGGTCTTATCAATTAGTTCTATGCAGTCTATCCCTGTTAGTTTTGCCTTGACTGTTCTAAAGTAGATGGGTCTTTCTGAAAAAGCATAGCATTATGAAGAAAACAAAAGCAGACTACAAAGTTTGGTTATTCACTTACCATGTAATGATTTGAGGGATGGTTCAAAATCAGTAAGACCAAATCATTTGTCTTCAGAACTAACATAGCAAGGGAATGAACTATGGTAGGATTTGCATTTAAATGATGCTGTAGCAAGGTGAGTCTGACATTGCTGTTGGAGCAGATTAGTCTGAATCGTACCTTGACTTGAAGGCCACGTGGACCAGATAGCACTGGTGGGTTAGTCTCCATGCTGATCTTCAGCAATGGAGGCTGTTCTCAAGCTTGGTTCAGCATTGCCTTGAAAGCAAGAGAACAAAAGAACATATAAGTTGCCTATCTTTTCTTATTGCTTCATCTACGAAATAGTGCATTGCAGTTCTGCTCAGATTCTTTTTTCTTTAATTGAATATTTTCTCTATTTACATTTCAAATGTTATCCCTTCTCCTGGTCCCCCACACACACCCTGGAAACCCCCATCCCACCCCCTCCTCCTACTTCTATGAGGTTGTTTCACCCACCCATCCATGCACTCCTGCCTCCCTGCCCTGGCATTCCCCTACTCTGGGGCATCAAGCCTTCACAGGACCAAGGACCTTTCCTCCCATTGATGCTCAACAAGGCCATCCTCTGCTACATATGCTGCTGGAGCCATGGGTCCCTCCTTGTGTACTCTCTGGTTGGTAGTTTAGTCCCTGGGAGCTCTGGAGGGTCTGGTTGGTTGATGTTCTTCCTATTTTCTGAGAAACTACCAGACTGATCTCCAATGGGACCTCATAAAATTGCAAAGGCAAAGGACACTGTCAATAGGACAAAACAGCAACCAACAGATTGGGAAAAGATCTTTACCAATCCTACATCTGGTAGAGGGTTAATATACAATATATACAAAGAACTCAAGAAGTTAGATGCCAGAGAATCAAATAACCCTACTAAAAATGGGTACAGAGCTAAACAAAGAATATCAAAAGGCCAAGAAGTACCTAAAGAAATGTTCAACATCCTTAGTCGTCAGGGAAATGCAAATCAAAACAACCCTGAGATTCCACCTCATACCAGTCAGAATGGCTAAGATAAAAAAAAATCAGGTGACAGCAGATGCTGACAAGAATGTGAAGAAAGAGGAACACTCCTCCATTGTTGGTAAGATTGCAAGCTGGTACAACCATTCTGGAAATCAGTCTGGTGGTTCCTCTGCTCAGATTCTATTGATGAGTAGTTGCAACAGCAAAGGGACAGAAAATATAGGGAACATATTAATTGAGCTATAATGCCTTGAGTAAAAGCAGGTACATTCTGGGTACCCAGCAGGCGTGAGCTTCAGTACCACGGACAGCTCCTATCGTTCCATTACCTTGATAGCGTGTAATATATGTTCTAATATTTTCTCAGAAGTGACTCATCTCACAAATATATTCTTAGAATAGAATTTGTGAGCAGGAGAATTCAGAACACATCCTCAATGAGGGCAAACAATGATCTGTGATGTGAAGAGTAGATTCAGAAGCGTTTCTGAAGGAAAGCTCTCGGAGATGAGATAGTGTATGTGTCCTCTTGCATTCAGGTTTATTTGGCCCTTCCAGAGAGGCTGTATTTTGTCTATATGATTCTTTCAATTAGATCGAATTCTGTGAACCATAAATGAGGACAGCAGCACAGTGTCCCCGGAACTTTGTTTAGGTAACATATTTTATATGAACTTTCAAAGAAACTCAGAAAAGACTGTTTTAGAAAGCTTCTTGAGAGATGGTACTACTGCAGAGAAGACAGTGTTAATGACACAACCTTTCACAGGCATTGGAGGAGTCTCTGTGCCTTGGAGACTTTGGGTGGTTACAAATAGAACTCCATGGGATTATTTGTTCTAACAAAGGCCAAATATTTGATAAAGAAGTTTGTTGTAGAGCTATTCCAATGTGGCAGCAGTAATAGGTTATTTAGAATTAGGGACACTTTTAGGGTTGCCTGTATGAAGGCATAGTTAAGACAAATAAATCCTGCTTCTACATGCAGAGCATTTGGGGTACGTCAAGAGTTGCACTGCCTCTAACTTACCATGTTAGATCGGAATTCATACTTAATGGAATTTTATGTGAGTCTAATAGAGACAGAGAAAGACTAAAATACAGTTTTCACTTCTGTAGTTAAAGTTTCTGCCTAATAATTACTGCTATATGCTTCCAAAGGGGGTCAAATGGACATTCCGTTCATAGTGAGGAGGGCAGACTTGCAAGGATGAAGGAGGCTCCCTGGAGTTAGTGTTGCTCCACCATAGCCACAGCCTCGAGTCTGATGCTCTCTTAAAGAAAGCCTTATAGAAGTTCTTTTCAGCCCCCAGATTGCCATGGGTTTATATTTCAAAACACCTCTTCTTTAATTATTTCTTTGGCCTATAGTGTAAAGTGCAACTCCAATCAGATATCAACCAGATATCAATAAACAAAATGAGGTCAGAGGAATAAGTTGGCCCCAGGTAGTAAGATGAAATGTTACTGTGGACATTTCATTACTGTGGACATACTGTGGTAGCTAGTGTGATGTGGTGTGTGCTGTGGGTAGTGCCTGCTAGCCAGGCAGCATATCCTAGCTGTCCACCAGTACACAGCTATTCAGGAAAGAGCCTGTGTGATGTTATGAAGAAGGCAACAGGGATGGCCTTTGGTGAAGCAGCTCGGTGTCAGGAAAAGACAGTACACGCTCCACTTGCTCTTTGGAAAGGATGCTGATCTGTAAACTCAGCAGCTGTAAACATTCAAGTGTAACTGGTTGGTTTTGCTGCACAGGGGAGCCACTGTGACTTAAAACTGTCAGAATGGGGATCTGTCTCAGAATGAGGCATTACCATAGAAGCATGCAGGAAGCTTTCTAGAAAACATTCTACCAACTGTTCTTCAAATCTTCCAAAGAGCAAATAACACTCTCTGCATTTTATCAGTTTGATTGGCAGCAACAGTTTTCGTTGACTGTTTAAGACTCGGAGGCATTAATATAATTAATAATTATAATTTTGGGGTTCATCATGTGCATGCATAGAAGTTTTCATCTGGAATGTGTGAAAAACCAAACCAGGTCATGTTCCTGGCTCCTGATACTAACTGTGGAAAATCACAAACTCAACAGACTTGAGTAACCCTTATTTTTGATCCATGAAGCCTAACATGAATATAACTTCCTCCGAAGATTGTTATTTGGGGTACTGAAATCTTCAGAGTGGTGTTTAGAAGTGAAGTGTATAAGCTAAGACTTACGAGACTATGGACATTTTATTTTAGGGAGGGGGAGTCTTAGAACTCCTGGTTACAGTTTCGAGGACCCCACAGTGTGCACACTAAAAGATAGAGCAGCATTCCTCAGGGAAATGGGTTCATACAAGGTTTAGTCACAAACTTAAAATAACTGAAGACTTGTCAGAGAAAATGACATCCCGGAAGGCACAGAAATGTGTGTCACTGCCTTAAAAAGGGATCATGGAGGCAAGTTTAGAATAATTAAAGCCATCATTAGATGAGCCTTGCAGAGGTGTGATATGGATAAAGGAAACTGCTCTGGGTTCCTCTCCTACCACAGCTTTCAGAAGACAAATACTGGATAGTAATAAACTAATAGTCTAATAGTTTGTATGACAATGATCTTGAAACCCCCGGATTTCATAAAAGGGATGGGCATATTAAAGTTCTATTGTTTGCTTATATGAAGATTATATGTTGTCTGTGAGTACTGCACCTTTCAGATATGTATAAAAAACATCCAAAAGGAAAGGGCTTTAATGACATGGAAAAATCGTAACAGCTATGTCACTTTGTAGAACTTCAGACTTTGTATGGTAAAGTAGTGTCCTTGTCCTATGTCAGACCAGGAGACCACACATGTTTACTTTTGCTGAGAGCCATGTTCTCTTCAAAGTATTTACTGAAGGGAAGAAGTTCTATGAGAAGTGTTTTGTGTGATAGTTTCCATATAGCCACAATAGTGAACATAAAAGCCCTTACTGTAACTGCATGACACACATGTAAAGGCACAGCATACATGTACACTTTATTTTCATCTGTATCTTGAGAAACAGATTAATTAAACCCTTCTATTTTAGTTCTTTTCTTTTTACAAGTATGATTAAAACTCATCATGTTTTGTTTCCCTCCATGTAGCATGGAAAAACTGTAAAGATAAATTTATTACCGTAGTTAGATTTCAGATATCTTAAGAATACGATCCTAAGTCACATACAGGAATCGCTCGTCTGTCATGACCCCGGCCTTGAGGAGATAGATGACCTGTGTCTGTGGGACAGTGGAAGCCGTTCTGGCTGCTGTCGTTCTCTTTCTGTCATCTTCTGGGTGCACCCTGATCATGATGTCTGTGTTTGTGCAGAATCCTCTTTTCTTTGGTTTATTCACACCATGCTCAGAACACTCTGGAGCTGGCGGAGGTCTCAGTGCTCAGGACCAGCATTCCCCAGATGTCAGAATGGGGCTGAATAGGGACAAAGCTGACAATGGCTACAGATCTGTGTGTTCAAAGCTCAGGGGACTGTCTCATGTCCTTGATGCTTCATGTGAAAAGGGGAAACTGTAACTTTCCTGTTAAGACTCAGTATATCGTCCTGGCTACTCACCAAATGCCCTGGTTAGAATCCAGGCTCTGTTCCTTACTTCTGTGAGCAATTTTTTTTTGTTGTTCATTTTCTTGGTATCCCAACTGGTAAGAATAACACATCAGTATTATGGTCCCAATCATAGGAAGTGTTTCTGTTGACATTCACTTTCACTATTGTATTTGTACATATGAATTGCTTTCATAGTTTTAATGTGCATTTTTATCAGTAGCATCCAGTTAGCACATATGTAAGGTTAGTTTATTCTGCTTTCTTTGCTCAAGTCATTTTGGGTAGAATCTGTCATTTATTTTATATGCAAAATAGGTTTCTGTGAAAACCAGATTATCCCCCTCTGGTTTCTATTAAAGAAAATACATTTCTAATGGTTGCAGCTCTGTAGAGTGCTGGAGAAGTAGATACAGGAAGGATCTGCTGTTTGCTATCTAGCTAATCTAGCTCAATTCAGAGGTGGGCAGCCTTTGGAAGAATGGTACCCAATGCTGTCCTCTTGCCTTCATATACGTCACACAGACCCCGTAGCATACATCCACAGACAAAACGCTCTGGAAGACAGATTTGGAGTAATGGACAAAAATATAGGATATTTTACATTATTACTACAAAGGCCATTCAGTAAGACTCTGTTGGATACTTTTAAATTGTTTTGAAATTTTTATCACTTGAATAGTTTTAACCCTAACCTCAGAATTCTAGATAATGTTAACAATAATGATAATACTAAAGTTATAATCATTGTATAGTTATTTAACACGCACTAATTTAATTTATAACTATATAGTTACAGCATTTATAATTTTATTTAATAATACCTAATAGTAATAATAATCTTCAAGTACTGGCTACAAATAATAATTGGTGGGTAAGCTTTTTAAAATTCCTGTACTCAGGTTAGAAGTACCACTGGACAGTCAGGTTGGAGAACTGCTGTCCTAGACAGCTGACTAGCAAGAATATCATTCTATAACATATTTAACATACTCAGGACAGGGTGGATGCATGCACACACACACACACATACATGTCAGCCATATATATGGCATATATGTGTATGTCAGCAGCTTATAAGTTTCAGTAAGGTAGTATATGACCTAGACATCGACTCAGTCCCTAAGAGAAATTTTGAGGAAAGAGAAGCTACTTGACATGAATCACCTTACAAAAGTTTGAAACCTTAGTCTGTTCCATTAATTTCCCTTCCCACATGATTATAGCTGGAGTGTTCATTTTCCTTTGTGGCTAGACTGACTTCCAGATGTGTCATTTCCACACATTGGGTCCCTGCGTCGTGCTTGACCAGGAGAGGAGTGGCAGTTCCTGAGTCATGGCTCTTGAGTCTGCTCTGGGAATGTCATCTCCCTGTGAGTCTCATTATCTCTGTAACCTCATGGTTTCTCTGGCTTGATGAATTTTGTCTAAGATGCAGCTTGAAAATAGAAGTGAGACAATAACATTTTTACCTTGCAAAACTAGCCCGTTTCTTCCATTTTCTAGATCAGTTGTGACTTATTCTGATCAAAAGACATGCATATGTTGTACTTTCTACATCTTTATCATTTTTAAAGTTGTTTATATATTTAAACAGAAAATACTTCTTAAATATCTATGAAGGGGCATATATTGTGCTGTCTGCCTGAATACAATGATTAAGATGTCGGCCATCACTGGAAAGAGAGGCCCTTTGGACACGCAAACTGTATATGCCCCAGTACAGGGGAACGCCAGGACCAAAAAAATGGGAATGGGTGGGTAGGGAAGTGGGGGGGGGGGGAGGGTATGGGGGACTTTTGGGATAGCATTGGAAATGTAATTGAGGAAAATATGTAATAAAAAATATTTAAAAAAAAAAGAAGAATCAGTTAAGCAAAATAGGCAAGACCTAGCCAAGGACTGGAATACTGGAAAATTGTTGGCATACAGAAGCCCTCTGAAAATTTACAAGGAAATGAATAGTACATCTCAGAAACATATTAAAAATAGGTATTTTACCATTCTAGAAAACACAGAATGATTTCATTTGTAAACTTCTATGGGGAAATCACATTATTATTGTATTATCTTCAGACTAAGCAGTTACTATGATAAGGCCACATGCAAACAAATACAGAATTTCTTCATGTTGTTTTTTTCTTTTCATGGTTGAAGACTTTTAAAGTAAGGACAATAGAGCACTTTGCTGTTAAAGTGCTCTCTATCTAGTTACATGTTTAAAAGAGAGTGGACCAGGAGGTGGGTGATGATTGACTGTAAAAAAAAAAATAAAAGTAATAAAAACTTTTCTTTAAAAAAAAAAAAGATGGACTCTCATATACTGTGTGGGGAGAAAGTCATGTGTAAGATGGAAGAACGGGTGCATTGCTGTGACGTGCAGAAAGGGCACCTACCCACACATGGAATCAGGCCGTAAGCAGGATGGAAGTCTTTGAGGATGAGGCCATGGTTGATATATCCCTACCTCAGTGTCTTTCCTCCTAGTATTAAAGAAGCTAGATTGATCCTGCCCTTGAAGAGGACATGGGACTTAGTCTATTAAAGATGAGAGGGCATATACTTCTAAGCCTGGTGGCTGGCACTTAGAGCTCAGACCCAATGGACAATCTAGGGAGAATGGGAAGCCATAGTGTGTTAAACTTAAGGAGAGAAGGTGAGGATTGCATTCTGCTGGAGGCTGATGGGAAGCCTGAACAGGAAGGCAAGCAGGACATGACCTTTCTAAGAACTCATTTTGGTAGAATAGGGAGAGTCATGGGGCACAGAAAAACGGGTAAGGTGCTGCTGTGGAATCCCGGGGTGGGGGGGAATGAAACCCAGGACAGTTTAGCAATGAGAATATCACACAACAAAATAAAGCATAGAAATGCTAATGCTCTAAGTTGGAAAATAAATTAATAAAAATATGTATTAGTTTTTAATCTCAAGAAATGAGAAACCGTTGAAAGCATGACTAGGTAAGTTACATATTGACTATGCATACCGTGGCAGGTGCCAGAAGGATATCTGATTTCCTACGAGATGGAGGATACAGTGGAGGATAAGAGGCAGAACTTTCCAGATGACTTCTAGTATTCTGGGATTAAGTAAATCCAGCAGAAACCAGGAGGGGAACATCGGGTTGTCTTGGAGGTGAAAAGATGATAGTGAATCCCAATGTAGGATTTGTGAGGTGACAGAGGACAGTTGAAGACTGTATTTTAGTTAGAGGGCATCATTTGTGTTAACACAGCAGAGGGGCCCACTTGATATTTCAGGTGTAAAGTGTGGAAGGGTATGGGAAGGACTTACAGGCTGACAGTGCTGAAGCTGAGGTTAAAAAACGGTGACAGGTCAATCCAGAGAAGCTGAGTTTTGCTCTGTGCATCGGCCACCTAATAGGGATTTCTACATTGGAAGGATGTGGTCTGCTCTCCGCTGCCAAACCCACTCCTACCTGCAGCTACCTCTTCTGCACTCGGAATATGATTAGAGCAACTGAAGAACTGAATTCTTTATTTTTCTGTGAATTTAAACTTGTCTTAAATAAAAACACACAGTAAATAAAAAGCTAAAACATTGCCAGGAATAGGAAACCAAGCTTCAAAATTCTCTCACTTATTAAAGTTGTAGTTCTGAGCAAATAAAAGTAAATGTTTCTACTTTAAATCAAGTTATATTTGAGTAGCCACTGAGGATGGCTCGGGCATACATGGCGTGAATGGGTCTGAGAAGCTTTGTGGGGAAATACTGAGAATTTTATTGTATAAAATTACTCTGATAGACAGGAAGAACCGCAGTATTTATCATGAACAGTTCGCTAAATGCATCATGGAGTGTTGCCTTATGTCTTGTTTGTTATGAGAATTAAACACCCCATGTCTTCCATGTGAAATCTAAATTTTTATGTCCATGGACCAACAGAGCAGGAGTAGTGGATTCACCCCTGTAGACTGTGAGCTCCCAAAACATGGATTCTTGGCTGCATTTGTAGTACCAGATATGTTTCCTTCTGTCTTATAACAAATTTATTATACTTCAGATATAGGGGGCACAGAAATTTCTTTTTTTTTATTTGAGAGAGTATAAAGCATTTGCTCAAAACTACAACTTCAATAAATGAGAGAATTTTGAAACTTAGTTTCCTATTCCTGGCAATGTTTTATTTTTTTTAGTTAATATGTGAGTTTTTTTTTAACAAGTTTAAATTCACAGCAAAATTGAGTTTAAAAGTTACCCATATAGCCCTTGCCTCTACATACTGGGGAAAAAAGGCAAAAACCCTACCTCTGTAGCTGATATCCTGCCCTCAGTAGCACATTTGTCAAGATCAATGACCCTGCACTTGGCACATCATTATCACCCAGGGCACATAGCATCTATTAGGTGCTACTCTGAGTATTTTATGTCCTGTGAGGTTTGAGCATTTACATAATGGCTGCGGTCCATTATTGAAGCACTGTATAGAATAGCCCCTCTGCCCTCAGACCCCTGTTCTGCTCTTCCCTTCTGCCTTGCCAGGCCCAGTGAGTACTCAGCTTTGAACTGCTTCTCTAGTTTTCCCTTTTTAAAGTGTGATATCTAGCTGGAATCAGGCATCCTGTAGTCATTTCAGATTGGCTACTCTTGCATGGTACTATATGTATTTCAGTTTTCTTTGCATTCTTTCAGAGTTTGTTCATTATTTTTTCCATTTTAACTAAATCAGGCTCCATTGCCTGGATAGATCATAGGTAATTTATTCACTCTTCTCCTGAAAGACCTTCTAGTTACTTCCGAGTGTTAGAAATTATTAGCAAATCTGCTTTAAACATTTGTGTGTGTGTGTGTGTGTGTGTGTGTGTGTGTGTGCGTGCATGCACGCACGCAAGTTTTCATTTCACATGGGAGTGTGGCAAGGATGACCATTGCTATATGTTATAATAAGAATAGTTTTAGTTTTATAAGAAAATTGTCTTCCAAAGGAGCTGAAGGGTTTTGTGAACTCAGTGTGTATGTGCATCAGCAGGTGATATTATCTGTGTTCGGGATTTGGGTGGTTCTGATAGGTAGTTGCTGTGTTGTTTAATGTGTACTTTGGAGTAGTGTATATTTTGAATACTTTTGTACCGTATTTACCATATATACTTTCTTTGGTACAAAATCTCTTCAACCTATTTTCTAAATAGGTTATCTCCTTATTGTTTAGTTTTTAATTCATATTTCTTATCTGTGTAAAATTTAAAAGAAAAGCTCTGTTAAAAGGGATCAGAGGCATCCCCGATACCTCAGTAGGTGCTGACTTACCTGCAGCTATGCCATAGTGTTTTCATATTGAACATAAGCAAGGTCACAGAACACAGCCCTAGGCAAGTCCATCTAAGAGCAGTGTCACTCTGGATATTCCCACACATAGATAGACAAAAGCTGGAACATGGTACAAACTACAAAATGATCAACACCCTTCTTTCTGTTAACACAGCTGCTTTTATCCAACCAAGTCACTAACTTAGACCCACTCTGTCCTCACACCACCAACATGAAAATTAAGATAGTAATACCATTATCTCCAATTTTTGAAAGCTGTATTCTAAGAGTCAAACCATGTTCCCCTGAGAGTGAACTAGGTCTGGAGTACTGTTCCCTGAGCTGTAAGATTTCCAGTATGAAAATGGTGGCATTGCCAGGTAAACCTGATCCCCTCTGACATAGCCCAACAGAAGTCCACATCCTGTAAGTATCTCCCAGAGCATCTCTGTGCTAACATACCTCCCAGTCTACTGTGTTGTGTGGTCTCCCACGTCTCTGAAAGCTCCGAGAAATCCAGACTTGATAGTGCATGCTGATCTGAGGGGATTTGGTGATCAGTAGAGACCTACAAAGGCAAACACATTCTCTAGCGATGGCTTTCATAGGTCTTTAATGATAATGATGTTTTAAATGATCAATTTACCTCTATCAAGGAAAAGAGAAAATTACATAACTTATGGGAAGTCACTTAGTTTAATGAGACTTAGTATAAAATAAAAATGTCTATAAAATGTCATCATGCGCTGGTGGGTAGGAAGGAGTTCATTTTGTTTTCTTTGTAAAACCCCTCCTTTTCTGTCTCACAGGGATCATGTCCGACCACCAGTTTGGTAACCAGTTTATGTGCAGTGTGGTGGCCTCTCATGTGAGTCACCTGCCTACAACCAACCTCAGCTTTGTCTGGATTGCCCCACCAGCTGGCACAGGCTGTGTGAATTTCATGTAAGTACCTTCTGTGTATGTGATGAACATGGGAGAAAAATGCTACCTTTCATGGGGTTACCCAGAATAACTACTTAAGTGTATTATGTCAGTATGTTTGACTTCAATTGAAGCCATTCATTGCGGTGTGAAAAGAAGTCAAAGCTTGTTTTTAAAGGAGTCAATTTTCAGTAAAGATTTTATTTTGCATATTTATGTGTAAGTACCATATTTATAAATTAAATTCCAGCTGGCAACAATGCTGATGTGAGGAGGAGAGGGGTGAGATGTCTCATTGAAGGTTTCATTGAAGATGGGTGTTCTATAATGCAATGTTGCAACAGTGTAAAAACTGCAGGGAATGTGGCTTCTGTGGCTTCAAAGAGTTGAATCTGAAGCTGGTTGCTCTGTGTTTGGGTAGAACATCGTGGTTGCAGAAACAGGTAGCACAAAAAATTGTATAACTCCTTGAGATGTGGAGTAAGGGAGAGAGAGAGTGGGGGTTATGAGAATATGAGAATGAATGGCCCTAGTAACCCACTGTCTTCAGCTAGCTACTATGCCCTCGAGTCCTACAACCTCCCTCAATAATGCTACCTTCTGGGGACCATGCAGTTCACACTTGAGCCTACAGGAGACATTTTAAATGAGAACCACAATTTTAAGATTTTCATACTTAAGTATCTCTAATACTGCCATTGTTAAAAAGTAAATTTATTGGCTGGTTGTGGTGACACATGCCTTATCACTCTGAATTCCAAGATAGTCAGGGCTATGTAGAGAGACCCTGTTTCACAAAACAAAAATGTGTGATTTTATATATAATTAATACCATTTAGTCATCTGTAATATAATCATATGGCAAAACCAAATTACACTCCAACATATATACAATACCTATTTAGTAAACTTAGAAACAAAGATAAAAGAATGATGCCTTAGGTGCAGGAATTGTGCTGCAGAAGCATCTACTGGGGCTTGGTACCCCTTGGTCAACTGATTTCTATGTTTTGAAGAGTTGTAGTTTTATGTATGTTCCATCTGCTGCTAAGGGAGGCATCTTTGATGAGAGGTGAGAACTACACTATCTGTGGGTCCAAATAGCATGCAGTTTGGAATTATGATATCTTATTAAAGTGGCAGTAGTATGGCCCCCTGTAAGGTCCATGGACTCATTAGCCCTGGGCATTGGCTGGGTTTACAGTCTCAGGTGTGATTTCATTCTGTTGAGTGGGCTTTAAGTCTAATGTGACATCTGTTGGTTGCAGCCGAGATAGGAGTGCCACTACTGCACCTTTAGGCATATCTTGGCACACTGATCATTGTTGTGGTACGTAGACATTACAGCTAGATGATACCATCAGTTGCTTTCTTCCCTTCACTGATGGATCATAGATGGGGTGGAAAGACTGTGTGAGCCAGAGGAACAGGAAGTCTGCTGTGAGACTGTCTCCTAGAAGTGACAGGGAAGCTTTACCCAAGATACCTCAACAATATGGCTATCGGAATAAGATCTGAACAATGACCACATGGATAGATATGCTAAAACGGAAAGCAGGAATCTCATGGAACCCTGCCCATAATGAATGATCAACAGACATCCAATAACTGCTGAGAGGAAGAACTTGTCATTCCCAGGGATGAGCCAAGTTGTTGATTATCCAAGTAGTCATACCAAGGTATACCAAGTAATCAGCTCTAAATCCAATACACACAAGCAACACTGAGTGCATTCAGCTGGTTGTACGTATGAGTAGGGCTCTCTCTCTCTCTCTCTCTCTCTCTCTCTGTGTGTGTGTGTGTGTGTGTGTGTGTGTGAGAGAGAGAGAGAGAGAGAGAGAGAGAGAGAGAGAGAGAGAAAAGTGGCCATGACTTTGAGAGGGAGGGGGAGGGATGGGAAGGAAGGGTAAATAGTGCAACTATATTTAAATTAAAAATAAAAAGTACTAACCAAACAGTCCTGTCCAAGCAACAAGAAATGGAATGTTAGAAACTAAAACAAAAGCAAGTGCAGTCCTTCAGCCCTTCACACTCCTCTTGGAAGATGATCGCCAATTTAGCTTTGAGCTCTCTGACCAAATATGTGTGTTTAAAACCTGCTATGGCCAGAATATCTGAGAGAATGACTAACACAAGGAAGTGTGTAGCTCACCAGGAGGGAAAGAAGAAGAAAATGTGATCAGCAGGTGATTTGTGGTGGTACAAGGTCTGGGACAGTTCACAGTTCAGAACCTAAGATTCTCTCTTGAGCTCACTAAGAGGAGATCAAGTGAATTTTCTTCACACCAGGACAGACACTGGTTCAAATACTTTGCCATCTCCCAGCACTGACTGCGCCTCCTCCCTACGCTGTGGCCACCAACCCTCCTCCTTCTTACCTGGCTTTTACTCTTGGCCCTTACTGCATTTGTCTTTATCTCTAACATATGTTCTTGTTCATTTACTTGCCTTTTTATCACTAAAATTCAAATTCCTTGAAGGCAAGAATCTTGTCTTTAGTGATCTGCCCCAAGAGTCTAGGAGAGAGCTTGACACACAGTAGTTGCTCACTGATTACTGTCAAGTGTAGTAACTCACAGTTAGAAACAGCTGTTCAGCAGACAGTTAAGCAAAACAGGGTAGAGGAGATCGTTGATTTCTCTGTTCTAATCTCATACTAAGGCAAAAAAAACAAAAAACAAAAAACAAAAACAAAACAAAAAACAAAAAATCCCTGCATAGAACTGGTATCTACCAAAGTTCATCACTAACTCTCTAGCCCTGACAGGATCCAGTTCTGTGTCTGACAGGGTTTCCTTTGCCCAACCCCAGGGCACTGACTGCACACTTCCTGTCTGCCTCTGCTCTG
The DNA here is from genome assembly GCF_000001635.26 of Mus musculus. NCBI lineage: Eukaryota > Metazoa > Chordata > Mammalia > Rodentia > Muridae > Mus > Mus musculus. The sequence continues at coordinate 22,224,697 of NC_000071.6, read as the reverse complement.
TGTGACTCAGCTGACAGGACCGCACTCATCCCACAGAGCCGGCCAACATTTAATCTCCTTGCCTTCTTCCTGGGGAAGCTTTTGTGTCTGAGTCTTTCTCTGCAGGACTACTACGGGCACTGCAAAAGTTCCACAACTTCCACTTCTCCTTGCTCTGTCCTATCCCTGGTGCCGTGCTAACCTTCTTAGGCTCAATGATCATTCACTCAGAATTTGGAGAAGCCTGAAATGCTCTCCTGAAGCCAGGCATTTGGCAAGGATCTGTAGTCTAGGCTAGCTAGTGGATAAACCCCAGGCAGCCATCTTGTTGAGTATGTATTTTCCCTCCTAGCCCCAGGCTTCTGGAATAGCGACTCTGAGAATCAAATTTAAATATAATTGATTTTAGCGATCTAAGGCATAAGTGTTTGCTGTTCCCTGGTAAGATCATAGCTTACTATCCCATCTATTCTAAGTTCTGCCACATGGCTGGTTACCCTTACTCAACTGCCATGCTATGGGCCTCCTCTGTGTTCCTGCATGAAAATCTCCTGAGCTTGGCTCTATCCCAGAATCCCTGCTTCCTACTGGGACTCCCAACGTTTATTTCCTGCCTCAGCTACAGGCCAGTTAGACATAAGAGGTTCCTTCTACACCACCTGTCCTTGCCTTCCCAGTTATGGAATAACAAACCAGCATGAGCATGCTTTTGTTTTTACAACTTTCCATGGATGGTGGGAAACCAAACATAGGTCCCAGTGCTTGTGTGGTGAGCACTTTCCCAACTGAGCCTTCTCCCCAGGCCCCATTTCTGATTTCTTTTAGATGTGGTTTTATTAGTCTACTGTATAACCTTGATATAGAGGTTTGAGGGTTTTTTACACTTTTTTATTTTAGAATTGCATTTACTTGTTGGAGTGGTGGGGGCATGCACATGCCATGCTCTATGTGTAGAAGTCAGAGATCAGTTTGTAGGAGGCGTGTGTAATTTTGAAGGTTGAAATCAGATCGTCATGCTTGGTGGCTAGCACCTTTACTCACTGAGCCATCTTGGCAGCCCTAAAGAGAACTATTAGATAAAGTCATAGGTTCCCATTCCACGTTCTCCCTTTTATTTATTTTAATATATTACTTAACATCTTATAAAATATGTTGTGCTAGCTTTGAAGAAATAATGTGACTAATATCGAACATTAGTATATTAATGGCAATTAATTGATACACTCAGGTGTTTTTTTTTTTTAAAATCTCAGTATAGCCAATTCATGGTGAGTTGTTTATAGTTCTAAACTAAGTTACTCACTTTAAAACCTTTAAAAATTCTGCACTAAGAATTATATACATCTGAAATTCAAGACAATTCTGTAATTCATTGTGTGTACCTTCTTAGTAAGGAATAAATGGCCTGTCTGAAGGTCTGAATACTTAACAAATCACGTGGGCTGCATTTATTGGCTTCCTTGTTAAAAAAAAAAATAACCAAGTAGAAGACAGAGACAAGGGCACTATGAGGATGAAAGGCCTGCTGTGCTGATGGATAGGCAAGAAGGCTACAGTTACTTTAGTCGGCTGTTTGTCCCGTGTTGAAACATTGTATAGTGACTGTTTGTCACACGTTGAAACATTGTATAAGTGGTGGTGCCTCCAATCTTCTTCACATTCATGTCTTATGGCTGTAGTGTCTGTCTCTAGTTTTATGTTGTATTATAATCTTCAGTGACTAGCAAGCTTCAAGAAAAAAGGGAGAACAAGAGAGGGAGGAGAAGAGAGGAGAGTGGGGCAAAGACAGGTATGGATTGAAGGAACGATGTAAAAGTGAAGGAGAAATCAAAGGATGGAGGAAAGCGGGCATAAGACCTTCAAGCCATTTAACCTCAGACATTATTAGAAAAGGGGGAAATAATAGTGCTTTTTAAGCATTTACCATGTGCCTGCTATTCTTCTAAGTGGTTATTGTATTTTAATCCAACAATTCTCATAAAAATGAGACCCACTTTAGAGAATGGGTGTCTGCATTCACAGGTGAGCATGCTGAAGAACAGAGCTGTTAACAACCTGAAGTTATTCTGTGAGCAAAGCATCGTAGGCTAAAAAGTCCTGTTTTCCCCACTTCTTCTGCATTAGGGATCACTTCTATTTTATTATGAAAAATAACAGTACTTACACCATTTAAGTCAGATGGAGTTTGCAATATAGCATCAGAATCTTTTCCATGTGGCCAGCAGGTGTTTCCTACTGTGTTTGACATGAATGAAAATATTAAGAGCAGCAAAACTACCCACTTCATACAAATACCAAGAGGCACAAAAGCTGAGAATAAAATAAACAATGAACTGAGATATTTTCTATTTAAGGTTGTGAGAACCGGGAAAAGAATCATTGCCAGTAAAGAGGAACCTGGGAGGGACCATATTTGCACATTTGATACTCCAAAGGAAATAACTTCTAGAGGGGTTGGTTTTTTAAGTGCTCTAAACAAGAAGCAAAAAGATCATTTGGAAAATTGAAGACACTAGCAGTTTCTGCACACCTGACAGGCTTGAAACAGAACGGATGCAGAGTTCTGAATTGCTGTCTGAATGTATCCCTAGTGCTTTTAATTTTTGATGGGAGCCATTCCAGCTGCCTAGAATAATCCCTTAAGAAAGACCGTAGTTGGTTGTCCATTTATTTCCACTCATCTAAAGGAAACCCCACAATTATATTTGCTTTGTGGAAACATCTGGAATACGACAGGACTCTGCATGTGCAGGTCTGCTGGGAGTTCACTGTGCCTCAGACCAGGGCGTCAGCAGTTGACATATATGGATTCTTCTTGGATCTCAAGATTGCATGCAGTTTGCTGGAAAAAAAAAAACCCACAAATTACTTCTCCTGTAAGTTGGAAATGATTGTATCCCTACTGTGAGATAAAACTAGATATGCTGTTTTCTGAATGAGGAATTTCATCTGTAAATCACAATTCTCTTTTCCCCCCGATGGTCTGATTTTCTTTTTTTTAAAAACACATCCTACAATTTAAGTCAATTATTTTAGTGCTGCTCAAAAAAATGTACCTGTGAATGACAAGATAAAAAGTATATTATTCATCCGTAGAGGGAAATGTCGGAGCCCTGGCTGCTAGTTCTCACCTCCCGCAGGCCCTGCTTTTTATCAGAGTTACACAGCCAATTAGGCAGGACCGGGTGACAGTCTAAGTTCAGGGTCTAACTTGTACTCTCACAGATCGGCGCCTTGGTAAATGAGGTCAGGATGCTTCTTGGGGACTTAATTTTTAATCGAGAGGAGTAAGGTTGGGATAAAATATCAAACTCCAAGAAGGGTTGAAGGAGCCATAATTCTTTTATTAATGATGTGATGTATTTTATAAGTTTAACAAATACTCGAAAGACAAGACAGCTGTCTCTTCTCCATTCCTGTGTTTCTTCCTCAAAAAAAAAAAAAAAAAAAAAAAAAAAAAAACCAAAATCACAAATTAAGGCTTGTTGAGTCCACTGGGATTATCTGCACAGGACCTTCTTTGCACGGGCCACGAGACAGCAAGAGACGTATCCCTGTCCCTCAGTGCGGCTGCAGAATTCTACCCCAGGGGGAATAGCTGCCCTAGGGCATTTGTTTCTTCTTGAAAAGACCTGGTTTCCCGATGGTTCTTAGTTTATCCTGATAAACCTAAAAGGAAAAGCAGTCTGTGGGAAAGCACTGTCATCCCTCTCCCTTCGTTTCCCTTGATGGCATGAGCAAGGCCGGAACACTCAGAAGGGCCTGGCGTTTGGAGCCAGATCTGCTCTGCTCTGCTCTGCATGCCCTGTGGCTGGGGCAGACTGACACCTGCACTTGACCTATCCTACTTGGAACCTTTCTGGAATGTTTGTGAAAGCAGAAAACCAAAGTCAGTGCACTGCAGGCTGTGCTCCAGTGAGATGCCTTGGACTCTAACAGAGACATGATGTTTGTGGTTTCTTTTAGAATTCACTTGTCCAGTTTTAGAAGCCCCTCGGGAACTTTCAGCCCATAATTGTAACATGTTTAAAATTAGCAGTGACAGTGATGTTGGAGAAGCAGGTAAATTCATTTTCCTGGGGCAGTGGCCACTCAGTGGTTTGCCAGTGTCTGGTCCCTTCTCAAAGAACTATGGGAGTGTGACAAAGCCCAACCCTAGAGAACTAGACAACCCAATGAACTAGATCAAGTTACCTCTTCTGAAATTGACTCACCATAGTTTGAACTTCACCAATCAGGGCAGTGTGGCCTGAAAAACTTGTTACCTAACTGCTCACTGTAAATTCATTTCTTTTTTTTTTTTTCCATTTTTATTAGGTATTTAACTCATTTACATTTCCAATGCTATACCAAAAGTCCCCCATATCCACCCACCCCCACTCCCCTGCCCACCCACTCCCCCTTTTTGGCCCTGGTGTTCCCCTGTACTGGGGCATATAAAGTTTGCAAGTCCAATGAGCCTCTCTTTCCAGTGATGGCCGACTAGGCCATCTTTTGATATATATGCAGCTAGAGTCAAGAGCTCCGGGGTACTGGTTAGTTCATAATGTTGTTCCACCTATAGGGTTGCAGATCCCTTTAGCTCCTTGGCTACTTTCTCTAGCTCCTCCATTGGGAGCCCTATGATCCATCCATTAGCTGACTGTGAGCATCCACTTCTGTGTTTGCTAGGCCCCGGCATAGTCTCACAAGAGACAGCTACATCTGGGTCCTTTCAATAAAATCTTGCTAGTGTATGCAATGGTGTCAGCGTTTGGATGCTGATTATGGGGTGGATCCCTGGATATGGCAGTCTCTACATGGTCCATCCTTTTATCTCAGCTCCAAACTTTGTCTCTGTAACTCCTTCCATGGGTGTTTTGTTCCCAAATCTAAGGAGGGGCATAGTGTCCACACTTCAGTCTTCATTCTTCTTGAGTTTCATGTGTTTAGCAAATTATATCTTATATCTTGGTTATCCTAGGTTTGGGGCTAATATCCACTTATCAGTGAATACATATTGTGTGAGTTTCTTTGTGAATGTGTTACCTCACTCAGGATGATGCCCTCCAGGTCCATCCATTTGGCTAGGAATTTCATAAATTCATTCTTTTTAATAGCTGAGTAGTACTCCATTGTGTAGATGTACCACATTTTCTGTATCCATTCCTCTGTTGAGGGGCATCTAGGTTCTTTCCAGCTTCTGGCTATTATAAATAAGGCTGCTATGAACATAGTGGAGCATGTGTCCTTCTTACCAGTTGGGGCATCTTCTGGATATATGCCCAGGAGAGGTATTGCTGGATCCTCCGGTAGTACTATGTCCAGTTTTCTGAGGAACCGCCAGACTGATTTCCAGAGTGGTTGTACAAGCCTGCACTCCCACCAACAATGGAGGAGTGTTCCTCTTTCTCCACATCCTCGCCAGCATCTGCTGTCACCCGAATTTTTGATCTTAGCCATTCTGACTGGTGTGAGGTGGAATCTCAGGGTTGTTTTGATTTGCATTTCCCTGATGATTAAGGATGTTGAACATTTTTTCAAGTGCTTCTCTGCCATTCGGTATTCCTCAGGTGAGAATTCTTTGTTCAGTTCTGAGCCCCATTTTTTAATGGGGTTATTAGATTTTCTGAAGTCCACCTTCTTGAGTTCTTTATATATGTTGGATATTAGTCCCCTATCTGATTTAGGATAGGTAAAGATCCTTTCCCAATCCATTGGTGGTCTTTTTGTCTTATTGACAGTGTCTTTTGCCTTGCAGAAACTTTGGAGTTTCATTAGGTCCCATTTGTCAATTCTCGATCTTACAGCACAAGCCATTGCTGTTCTGTTCAGGAATTTTTCCCCTGTGCCCATATCTTCAAGGCTTTTCCCCACTTTCTCCTCTATAAGTTTCAGTGTCTCTGGTTTTATGTGAAGTTCCTTGATCCACTTAGATTTGACCTTAGTACAAGGAGATAAGTATGGATCGATTTGCATTCTTCTACACGATAACAACCAGTTGTGCCAGCACCAATTGTTGAAAATGCTGTCTTTCTTCCACTGGATGGTTTTAGCTCCCTTGTCGAAGATCAAGTGACCATAGGTGTGTGGGTTCATTTCTGGGTCTTCAATTCTATTCCATTGGTCTACTTGTCTGTCTCTATACCAGTACCATGCAGTTTTTATCACAATTGCTCTGTAGTAAAGCTTTAGGTCTGGCATGGTGATTCCGCCAGAAGTTCTTTTATCCTTGAGAAGACTTTTTGCTATCCTAGGTTTTTTGTTATTCCAGACAAATTTGCAAATTGCTCCTTCCAATTCGTTGAAGAATTGAGTTGGAATTTTGATGGGGATTGCATTGAATCTGTAGATTGCTTTTGGCAAGATAGCCATTTTTACAATGTTGATCCTGCCAATCCATGAGCATGGGAGATCTTTCCATCTTCTGAGATCTTCCTTAATTTCTTTCTTCAGAGATTTGAAGTTTTTATCATACAGATCTTTCACTTCCTTAGTTAGAGTCACGCCAAGATATTTTATATTATTTGTGACTATTGAGAAGGGTGTTGTTTCCCTAATTTCTTTCTCAGCCTGTTTATTCTTTGTATAGAGAAAGGCCATTGACTTGTTTGAGTTTATTTTATATCCAGCTACTTCACCGAAGCTGTTTATCAGGTTTAGGAGCTCTCTGGTAGAATTTTTAGGGTCACTTATATATACTATCATATCATCTGCAAAAAGTGATATTTTGACTTCCTCTTTTCCAATTTGTATCCCCTTGATCTCCTTTTGTTGTCGAATTGCTCTGGCTAATACTTCAAGTACTATGTTGAAAAGGTAGGGAGAAAGTGGGCAGCCTTGTCTAGTCCCTGATTTTAGTGGGATTGCTTCCAGCTTCTCTCCATTTACTTTGATGTTGGCTACTGGTTTGCTGTAGATTGCTTTTATCATGTTTAGGTATGGGCCTTGAATTCCTGATCTTTCCAACACTTTTATCATGAATGGGTGTTGGATCTTGTCAAATGCTTTTTCTGCATCTAACGAGATGATCATGTGGTTTTTGTCTTTGAGTTTGTTTATATAATGGATTACATTGATGGATTTTCGTATATTAAACCATCCCTGCATCCCTGGAATAAAACCTACTTGGTCAGGATGGATGATTGCTTTAATGTGTTCTTGGATTCGGTTAGCGAGAATTTTATTGAGGATTTTTGCATCGATATTCATAAGAGAAATTGGTCTGAAGTTCTCTATCTTTGTTGGATCTTTCTGTGGTTTAGGTATCAGAGTAATAGTGGCTTCATAAAATGAGTTGGGTAGAGTACCTTCTACTTCTATTTTGTGAAATAGTTTGTGAAGAATTGGAATTAGATCTTCTTTGAAGGTCTGATAGAACTCTGCACTAAACCCATCTGGTCCTGGGCTTTTTTTGGTTGGGAGACTATTAATAACTGTTTCTATTTCTTTAGGTGATATGGGACTGTTTAGATGGTCAACTTGATCCTGATTCAACTTTGGTACCTGGTATCTGTTCAGAAATTGGTCCATTTCGTCCAGGTTTTCCAGTTTTTTGAGTATAGCCTTTTGTAGAAGGATCTGATGGTGTTTTGGATTTCTTCAGGATCTGTTGTTATGTCTCCCTTTTCATTTCTGATTTTGTTAATTAGGATTTTGTCCCTGTGCCCTTTAGTGAGTCTAGCTAAGGGTTTATCTATCTTGTTGATTTTCTCAAAGAACCAACTCCTCGTTTGGTTAATTCTTTGAATAGTTCTTCTCGTTTCCACTTGGTTGATTTCACCCCTGAGTTTGATTATTTCCTGCCGTCTACTCCTCTTGGGTGAATTTGCTTCCTTTTTTTCTAGAGCTTTTAGATGTGTTGTCAAGCTGCTAGTATGTGCTGTCTCCCGTTTCTTCTTGGAGGCACTCAGAGCTATGAGTTTCCCTCTTAGAAATGCTTTCATTGTGTCCCATAGGTTTGGGTACGTTGTGGCTTCATTTTCATTAAACTCTAAAAAGTCTTTAATTTCTTTCTTTATTCCTTCCTTGACCAAGGTATCATTGAGAAGAGTGTTATTCAGTTTCCACGTGAATGTTGGCTTTCCATTATTTATGTTGTTATTGAAGATCAGTCTTAGGCCATGGTGGTCTGATAGGATACATGGGACAATTTCAATATTTTTGTATCTATTGAGGCCTGTTTTGTGACCAATTATATGGTCAATTTTGGAGAAGGTCCCGTGAGGTGCTGAGAAGAAGGTATATCCTTTTGTTTTAGGATAAAATGTTCTGTAGATATCTGTTAAGTCCATTTGTTTCATAACTTCTGTTAGTTTCACTGTGTCCCTGTTTAGTTTCTGTTTCCACGATCTGTCCTTTGAAGAAAGTGGTGTGTTGAAGTCTCCCACTATTATTGTGTGAGGTGCAATGTATGCTTTGAGCTTTACTAAAGTGTCTCTAATGAATGTGGCTGCCCTTGCATTTGGTGCGTAGATATTCAGAATTGAGAGTTCCTCTTGGAGGATTTTACCTTTGATGAGTATGAAGTGTCCCTCCTTGTCTTTTTTGATAACTTTGGGTTGGAAGTCGATTTTATCCGATATTAAAATGGCTACTCCAGCTTGTTTCTTCAGTCCATTTGCTTGGAAAATTGTTTTCCAGCCTTTCATTCTGAGGTAGTGTCTGTCTTTTTCCCTGAGATGGGTTTCCTGTAAGCAGCAGAATGTTGGGTCCTGTTTGTGTAGCCAGTCTGTTAGTCTATGTCTTTTTAATGGGGAATTGAGTCCATTGATATTAAGAGATATTAAGGAAAAGTAATTGTTGCTCCCTTTTATTTTTGTTGTTAGAGTTGGCATTCTGGTCTTGTGGCTGTCTTCTTTTTGGTTTGTTGAATGATTACTTTCTTGGTTGTTCTAGGGCATGATTTCCGTCCTTGTATTGCTTCTTTTCTGTTATTATCCTTTGAAGGGCTGGATTCGTGGAAAGATATTGTGTGAATTTGGTTGTGTCGTGGAATACTTTGGTTTCTCCATCTATGGTAATTGAGAGTTTGGCCGGGTATAGTAGCCTGGGCTGGCATTTGTGTTCTCTTAGTGTCTGTATAACATCTGTCCAGGCTCTTCTGGCTTTCATAGTCTCTGGTGAAAAGTCTGGTGTAATTCTGATAGGCCTTCCTTTATATGTTACTTGACCTTTCTCCCTTACTGCTTTTAATATTCTATCTTTATTTAGTGCATTTGTTGTTCTGATTATTATGTGTCGGGAGGAATTTCTTTTCTGGTCCAGTCTATTTGGAGTTCTGTAGGCTTCTTGTATGATCATGTGCATCTCTTTTTTTATGTTTGGGAAGTTTTCTTCTATTATTTTGTTGAAGATATTAGCTGGCCCTTTAAGTTGAAAATCTTCATTCTCATCAATTCCTATTATCCGTAGGTTTGGTCTTCTCATTGTGTCCTGGATTACCTGGATGTTTTGAGTTAGGATCCTTTTGCATTTTGTATTTTCTTTGACTGTTGTGTCGATGTTCTCTATGGAATCTTCTGCACCTGAGATTCTCTCTTCCATTTCTTGTATTCTGTTGCTGATGCTCGCATCTATGGTTCCAGATCTCTTACCTTGGGTTTCTATCTCCAGCGTTGCCTCGCTTTGGGTTTTCTTTATTGTGTCTACTTCCCCTTTTAGTTCTAGTATGGTTTTGTTCATTTCCATCACCTGTTTGGATGTGTTTTCCTGTTTTTCGTTAATGATTTCTACCTGTTTGGCTGTGTTTTCCTGCTTTTCTTTAAGGGCCTGTAACTCTTTAGCAGTGCTCTCCTGTAATTCTTTAAGTGACTTATGAAAGTCCTTCTTGATGTCCTCTATCATCATCATGAGAAATGTTTTTAAATCTGGGTCTAGATTTTCGGTTGTGTTGGGGTGCCCAGGACTAGGTGGGGTGGGAGTGCTGCGTTCTGATGATGGTGAGTGGTCTTGATTTCTGTTAGTAGGATTCTTACGTTTGCCTTTCGCCATCTGGTAATCTCTGAAGCTAGCTGTTTTAGTTGTCACTGTTAAGAGCTTGTTCTTCAGGTGACTCTGTTAGCCTCTATAAGCAGACCTGGAGGGTAGCACTCTCCTTAGTTTCAGTGGGCAGAGTATTCTCTGCAGGCAAGCTCTCTTCTTGCAAGGCAGGTGCCCAGATATCTGGTGTTCGAACCAGACTCCTGGCAGAAGTTGTGTTCCACTCACTAGAGGTCTTAGGATCACGTGTGGAATCCTGTGTGGGCCCTTGCGGGTGTCAGGCGACTCAGCTGGCAAGGTAGCCCAGGGGTCGAGTCTCGAGTCGAGCGGAAGGGACTTGTGCCCCAGATCAGGCCCGGGTAGCCTGCTTCCCTATGTACCGCAGTCTCAGGTTCCGCGCGATTGGATTGGGGCAGGCGCTGTGTTCCACTCACCAGAGTTCTTAGGGTCCCGTGGGGAGTCCCGTGTGGACCCTTGCGGGTGTTGGGCAAGACTCTGCTGGCAAGGTAGCCCGGGGCTCGAGTCTCGAGTCGAGCGGAAGGGACTTGTGCCCCAGATCAGGCCCGGGTAGCCTGCTTCCCTATGTACCGCAGTCTCAGGTTCCGCACGATTGGATTGGGGCAGGCGCTGTGTTCCACTCACCAGAGGTCTTAGGGTCCCGTGGGGAGTCCCGTGTGGGCCCTTGCGGGTGTTGGGCAAGACTCTGCTGGCAAGGTAGCCCGGGGCTCCTGTAAATTCATTTCTTGTGCAGTACTTTCTGTGATCTTAAACATGGCTCCGTAATGCGGTCAGGTATGAAGGGTAGCATTGCCTTGGGTTGCCTTCTCTTATTGTTTCCTGTTCCTGTTCCCACTCTGCCAATCTTGACACATGGCTTAGGTCCTACACCTTGTAAAATGTGCTCTTACCCATGAAAATGTACTCTCTCGTGCCTGTTATTTAAAATTAGCTCATCTGGAGGACTAATCATTATGAATACAAGAGCAATCATGGGGTTTAGAATGCCATTTGAAGGTAGTGGTGAGCAGTAGTATTGTATTACACTCTCTTCCCTTTACTGAGTATGCACATGCCAGGAGGCACCCTAACCTCCCATGTGTTCCCCAAGCTAATGGGTCCTTGAATAGAATTGACTCAAATTAGGTCCTTTTAGCCACAGTCCTATACTACCATCCTATGTCACAGTGAGAACAGGATCTGTGAGGACAACATAGAAACAGGGAGACGCTTGGAACGCAGACTGAAAAGGGCCTAGAAAAATAGTCACTGTGGTTAGTTTCAAATACATACAGTTGTGTTTGTAGAGGACTCTGGTATCGTGGCAGATCAAGCTAACATAGCAGGAATTTTCCTGCTAAAATCAGGTAGACATTGTAGCTAAGGGAGGAAACTTTGAGACCTGTGAGAAGAGCAGCAGCAGGTTTCAGAAGAAAAGAGGAAGACTAAAGTTGACTTAGAGGCAGGATCCCGGGCTGTCATGTCTGACAGTTATTCAACCCACACGTGGGCCCCAGGCTTGGCTTTCTAACTCCTGTAGACTGGAAATGTGAGAGCTGCTGCTTCTTCTTTTTTTCTCTTTTATTTATTTATTTATTTATTTATTTTAATTTTAATTAGGTATTTTCTTCACTTACATTTCCAATGCTATCCCAAAAGTCCCCCATACCCTCCCCCCCCACCCACTCCCACTTCTTGGCCCTAGCGTTCCCCTGTACTGAGGCATATAAAGTTTGCACAACCAATGGGCCTCTCTTTCCACTGATGGTCGACTAGTCCATCTTTTGATACATATGCAGCTAGAGTCAAGAGCTCCGGGGTACTGGTTAGTTCATATTGTTGTTCCACCTATAGGGTTGCAGATCCCTTTAGATCCTTGGGTACTTTCTCTAGCTCCTCCATTGGGGGCCCTCCCTGTGATCCATCCAATAGCTGACTGTGCATCCACTTCTGTGTTTGCTAGGCCCCACGTAGTCTCACATGAGACAGCTATATCGGGGTCCTTTCAGCAAAATCTTGCTAGTGTATGCAATGGTGTCAGCGTTTGGAGGCTGATTATGGGATGGATCCCTGGGTATGGCAGTCCATCCCTTCGTCTCAGCTCCAAACTTTGTCCCTGTAACTCCTTCCATGGGTGTTTTGTTCCCAATTCTAAGAAGGGGCAAAGTGTCCACACTTTGGTCTTCGTTCTTCTTGAGTTTCATGAGTTTTACAAATTGTATCTTATATCTTGGGTATTCTAAGTTTCTGGGCTAATATCCACTTATCAGTGAGTACACATCACATGAGAGCTTCTTTAAAGATAGTAGGAGGTTTAAAAAAAAAAAAAAAAAAAAAAAGGAGAGCTGGGAATAAGTCCACCCTATGAAGCATCCATTTTCTGCAAACACAGAGGGGGAAAAATGAAATTTGTTATTGTCTTGGAGTCATCCATAAGGATAAGTTATGTATGAGATGCTAAACCATCAACATGTGAAGAGCCGCTGTGATGGCTAATATTAACTATCAACCCGGCAGGGTCTGCTGTCACCTAGGAGACAAGCCTCTAGCCACGAAAGGAAGATTATTCTGAGGAGGTTAATTGAGGTGGGAAGGCCCACCCTCAGAATAGATGGTACCGTTCTGAGGGCTGGGGTTCTGGATTGCATAAAAAGGAAGAAATTAGTTGAACACTCGTATCCATTGCTCTTTTCTTCCTGATATGAATCAATGACCTACCCACAATGATAAGTTAAGTGATTTAACTATGACCTCAAAATTCTCATTTGAGTTGCTTTTTTCAATACACACACACACACACACACACACACACACACACACTCTTATATATATATGTAGGTATATATATGTGTGTGTGTATATATGTGTGTGTGTATATATGTCTATATATATATTTATATATGTGTGTGTGTGTATGTGTGTGTATACGTGGGTGTTTATATGTGTGTGTGTATATATATGTGTGTGTGTGTATGTGTGTGTGTGTATCTTGACACCTAAGAGCAAAGTAACTAATATGACAGACTGGTTTTGCATCAGTTGCATGCTATGAAAGACAGTGTTAAGAAATTAGCCTCTAGTGTAAATTTTAGAAGGAGATAATACAAAGACTGGGAAGGAGTAAGCTTAAGGAGATAGTAGGAAGAAGGGTTAGGAATAAGGGAAAGGTGAATGTCTTTTCAATCTAAGCAAGATAAAATAAATTATCAGTGATATAGCCAATAATAAGCCTTTAGAATATTACCACAGAAAATACCAAAGGCAGCTAGAGAAAAGGTACATTACCTGTAATTTCAGCTAAACAGTTGTCTTCTTATCTGAAGACAAAGGAAAAATATCTTCAATGAAGCGAAGGAAAATAACCTGGGATTCTGTACCTGGAATATGACAAATGTGAAAGCAAGATAAAATTTCAAACTGTAGCTGAAGACCTTTACTATGTAGACCATGTTGAAGCAAGATTTTTAGACAATGTGCAATGTGTGTTAGTTAAACAGATAAATTGAGAAGAAAGGTGGAAATATAAAACCTTCCAGGGTATGATGCACTCGTGAGGAGCAACTCCATGTGGCGAGTGTCTAGAATTGTATGCATAGGATGTGGATGTAATTGATCAAGTGTACACCGACACCTGTTTTACGATGGATTTTAAAGCAACAAATAACCAAGCTACAGGGCAACATAGTGTTTGAATTTGAAGGAAGAAGTGTTAAATGCCTTCAAAGCAACTTGAAAGACCATAGCCTCAGTTAAGGATAATTGTTAAACCTATATATGTTTAAAATGGACATGAAATTAGAACTTTCAAAGCAGGAAGGGGGTCAGGAAAGGATTAAACATAATGTAATTAATCCGTTACAATGAATGAAAAAGGCAAGTTTACAACTTATGGAAGCATAAAAGGTCACAGGTCCCTGAACAAGCCTGAGTCCATCAATAATGACAACAACCGTAAACAGGTGATAATTTCCATTTGAAAATACTTGGAGAATGTCACTTCAAAATTGAAGCAATCTATTGCTTCAAAAAGTCAAACCTAAGCACAATGCCACAAAAGCAAGGACAAAAGAAGGCCGGCCAGGCAGGCACTACCCAACAGTACCCAGGCATTGCTGCAGAACCCAGAAGAGAGGTAAAGTGTGTAATTAGTGCTTAGAGATAAGTGCTTAAGAACAAGATGGTTTCGTGTAAACAGAGCTGAGGAGAACATTGAAAAGTGAAAACGTGGCAGAGCACAGAGTACATATTTCCAATATTGCAAATACCATTATAAAACTCTTTAAAACGTATGTGTTAAAAAGATGAAAGATAAAGTGTGCTGGAGAAGACAAGGCCTTATGAAAATTTAATTAGTAACTATGGTGGAAAATACCTGGAGATCCCGAAAAGAGAAATCTTAAGTATAGAACTACCATTTGCACGGCCACAGGTAATAAATTCAGTATGGTGAAGGAATGTCTCCACCCTCGTATTTATTGCAACATTAGTCACAATAGCCAAAATGTGGAAAGAACTTACATCCACCAAGAGATAGCGATTGTGTGAAATGCATGCACATTAGAATGCTATCCACTTTTAAAGAGTTGGTGAGTTATGTGTAATGGGAGTAAATGGCAGTAAGTTGGGCTTAGACCCTAACACTACATGATGACCCTTGTCTGTAGAATTGCTGAGTATGCACGGGATCCTGAAAAGAAAAGGGAAGTGGGCTTAGCTGTGGAGGGGAGAGAGGCTTCTTGATCAAATGACCCAACATTTCAGACAAAAGAAATAGGTTTTGTGATCTATTGTACAGCAAGATGGGTAAACACAGATAATAATAATAATAATATTACATATTTCAAAATAACTGAATTTCCAGTGCTTCACCATAGAACATAAGTAAGTAATTATTGATTTATTTGATTTAATTACATAGCATCATGTATACACCAAGATAGTGCCACACAAATGAATACAATATAATTTATCATTCTAATATAATATTAATCAGAGATTAATAAATATTTATTGAGTTGATTGTGAATACATGATATATCAGAAGATTATGCCAAAGATTTAGAGCCCATACTCCTAGATTTCTTTCCAGGCATGTGCTGATAACAGCAGGCTATGTAATATGTTAGTTGTCTTGGGAAATATCAAATTGGTCATTTAATAAAAATCTCTCAGCAGTTCAAATTTCATGATTTATAGTTTTTCTTTAACAATTCCAGGATATTGCATAAATTCCTCTAAGTATTAATTCTGATATTAAAACATCCTAGAACACAAATATGTCTATGGTTTACTAAACTGAACTGAAGTCCTAGTTTTGATTGCTATGTAGGGTAATGGAAATTTAAAGGTTAATACTATTGACTGTTTTTAAATTAAATGACTCAAGTCCATAGGAAGGATTGTTAAGGAATTTTATTGCTAATGGTTTTATTGAGGATTTTTTGCTTTTACAGTTTTGAAGAACTATAACATGTGAAAGACAATGTCTAGACATGTAAGATATTCAGACAATTAAATCAGTATATGCTTAAGGTCCTTTTGTTTATGAAATAAACATTAAACAAAAGTGCCAGCTTATAACACTAATGCTGGTCAGACCATTTGCCCTGTCAGTGTTCATGGATGGAATTATGATGACAGGGGCATTAGTAAACACTCTGGGCTGCATATTTCAAAGAGCAACATTCTGAGTTTTGTAGGAAAGCTAAACAGTGGGAAGGCTTCTAATTAAAAACATGCACTGTAGTTGCAAGAAAAGTATGGTAGCCAATCCCTTAATCAGATCCCTGTTTCAACTTAAGCAAATATGCTGCAACTGTGTCTCTCAAGCTAAGCCATACAGCCTGTCTTCTAAATCCCCTGCAGGCATTAATGCTCAGCCTGGAGATGGCACCCTTATTTGCTAAGTGCAGAGATGGTTACAAAAGAGCTTTGCTCACTCTGAGGATAAAAGCTAGAGTATACTTTAATTTTGGTGACTGCCTGGCTCATCTCAGCACCGTAATAGTGATTTGGCTCAACCCCAAAAAAGTAGCAAGTCAGTACTTACATGTCTATGGATCAAAATTAGATGAAAAATTGCTGTTTCTCATCTCCAAAGCTATTTGCCGCACATTTTATAACCCTCAAGATGCCTTTTGTAATATGTGATAACAGAGCCAACTGCAGCATCTGCCTGGAACGAGATTACTTTAATTATGGACTCAATGTCCTATTTTCTGCAAGTGATCCCCAGAGACGGACTTCCTGCCGAAGGAGAGGTACAAGGATGCACATTAAAACCCAGCGTCAGCCACAAGACATGGGTAACCTGCGACAAGGGCACCCATAGACTGCCTGCATTGTCCTAGACTGCGCTGGCATAGAGGAGTCCAGAGTGATAGGTTTTTAATTACTCCAGCATCTGCTGTTATGACTCCACATGGTAAAAGCAAGATGAGCTTATCAGGGAACAAAACCTCCAGACTGTACAGGAAAAAGACTGTATTAAAACAGCATTGGCATTGTTCAAACTATTATTTATGTCATTTTTCTTAACAAACAAAAAATGGTTTTCTGATCATTCTTAAACTAAAATTATTGGATAAAACAGACTTTTCTCCCCAAGCTGAAAAATAAATGTGTTTTGTTAGTTTACTTGAGTGTTGTTAGAACACAAAGCTAAGTGGTAATTTGTTGGGCAGTTTCTGGGTACTATTGAATACCTTCAATATTAAGCAGCCTGGGCCACTCAGAATCAGTTTCATTGAGAATCAATGTGGATAGCTTGGGTGGGTCCCCAGAAGTCTTCGTAATGTTCCACCAACTTAACATTATATTGGCTGAGAGAAAAGTGTTAACTTGCTTTTATTCATCCCAGGAGAAGCGGGCTCCTTGGGGAGTAGCTTTGTAAGAGTCTTTTCAAAAGCAGAGACTGTACCCACATTTAGGTTACTTGGGAACCCATCTGATTTCTCAAAAAAGCATAACTTGAAAAAAATATAAGTGTATTTAATATTTTTTTAAGGTTGAAGATTATAGGAGACTAAGTACAGGAATTAAGTTTAAACTTTACAGTAAGCCTTTAAGCCAGGATTTGGCATGGGATAATTTTCTGTGGGGGAAGAAAAGTCCAAACCACCACCAACAAACAAATATACCTACTCACACTCACATTGGGTAAAGATGAAATACTATTAATATTTATGCTTTAATAAGGAAAATGAAATCAATAAAAGGAAAAATTTAAGTGTAAGTCTAAAGCACTGAAATCAATCTTGCGTACTTTCTTATCTGTAATGTACACTCCATACACTGGACAAAAATTTAAATATGTTGAAATAGTTAGACAGAAAGTTTGTACTACATAATTTTTTGTCTATGGGCAATTGAATCTGCATCATCTATGTATCAGTGGAACTTCTAAGGAGAAAGGACCAGCACTTGTTTATCCGTAAACTCCTGTGTTAAGAAGGAAAACACTTTACATCTACTGGAAACAACCACACAAAGTCATCAGCCAAAGGAAATAATCCATAATTCTTTCACTTTATTGCTGACTATGGAAATACATATTTCTTTATGCAGCAGCCCCCAGATTTGCTATGCAGTTAAGTACAGGGGGTGGTTTGCAGCATCTTGCTGTCATTCTTTAATGATCAAAGAAAATCCATTTTCTCTGAATATTTGTTCTGTAATTTCAATTCTGTATTACATGTGGTAGCTTCAAATTAAACTTAAGTTTTTAATCAAGAGTTACATTTGGAATATAAGCTTTTTTTTAAAAATGCTGTTTTTCAGACATTGTGTTTGGGTTTTTTTTTTAACTATTAAGTTATTATTACTGTCTTTCTTGTCTTTCCTATTTAAGTTTAATATAAAATATCTTGACTTTTTAATTAAAAAAGAATAGAAACAAGCAATTTTTAAAAAAAAACTGATTTTGCTTTGAACATTTATACATGACACTAAATATCATTTTCTTACAAACATTCTAAGATGTTTTTTCTGATTATGAAGATAGTACTTGTATATTTTAAAATATTACATAATCAGTACTTTCATGTATATAGACACACATGTCTACTTTCTCAGAAACCAGAATAGTACCTCAGGATGTACATATGTGCCAGGTGTGTGTGTGTGTGTGTGTGTGTGTGTGTGTGTGTGTGTGTGTGGTGTGCTTGTGCTCAATTGTGATTGTAGTGAATTTGGGGTTCTACCATCCATTTCATTTTCAATATAGCTTTTTAAAAAAAAAAAAAGAGAGAAAGTAAAATTTACATTGTGCATGTTTACCCGGAAACCATGCATCTACTTCAGCCTCCACGTAGCATCTGTTAACACACTATGTTATTAGACGCGTTCTCACGACCGGCCAGGAAGAACACCACAGACCAGAATCTTCTGCGGCAAAGCTTTATTCTTACATCTTCAGGAGCAGAGTGCAAGAAGCAAGAGAGCAAGAAGCAAGAGAGAGCGAGAAGCAAGAGAGCGAAAAAGCAAGAGAGAGAGAGAACGAAACCCCGTCCCTCTTAAGGAGCATTCTCCTTCGCCTCGGACGTGTCACTCCTTGATTGGCTGCAGCCCATCGGCCGAGTTGACGTCACGGGGAAGGCAGAGCACAAGTAGTCATAAGATACCCTTGGCACATGCGCAGATTATTTGTTTACCACTTAGAACACAGCTGTCAGCGCCATCTTGTAACGGCGAATGTGGGCGCGGCTCCCAACATCTCCCCCTATCCTTTTAATAAGAGCAAATAGGCCACCCATATTAATGAGAGTGGAGATAGAGGTCAAATCCCCAGTGTGTAGGTAAAGGAGCCATGTACAGGATTAGCTCTTAGGCTCACAGGCTTTTACCCAGAGCAACCCTGACCTGCTCCCGTGTCGTTTTGCCTGGGGGAAGGGAACTAGGACACTGAACCTTCATGAAAGATGACATGTCTCCCTAGAATAGGCTCATATATGCCGCAGAGCCTTTCCATTGCAGTGCTTAGCCTTGCAACTCTCTCGGGCTGCTGAAGCACACTCACTCTATCCCGTGCAATGAGACTAGCCTCGTGGGATATAAGAGCTGAGTGGCCAGCGACCTATTGCCTAAGCATAGATAACCATATATCAGGGGGAGCTCCATGTTCTAGTCCTGCAAGCGCCTGGGCAATAACCACCTTGTCTCTCCTAGTTTAGGCCTTAAGCTTACAGACCAATCAAAGAAGCAACACTAATCCACAGCAAAGTGTATCTCCAAATAATATTAATCCCACCCATTTTTTAAAGAAAGAAAATGCTGAGGAGATCCAATTGGGTAATCCTTTGGTCAGCGACAGGTCCAAGCGCGTGGAGTTGACCTGAAGTCTCAATTCCCGAAGGATCTGTTCAAATTCAGCCATCCAATTCTGTAACATATACTGAAAAAGACTTTTTGACAAATTAGCTGTCCTAGTAAATTTAACATACTGAATGGAAGTAACACACAATCCCGGAAACTTTTGTTCACATCCCTGCTGAGTTATTTGTCATAATACATCTAGTTGTATCTGGACAAGATCTATGAGTTGATTAACCAGCATGAGACCTCTCTGTATCTTGACATTAGCTGAGGCCTGTTCATCTATGACTGTAGTCACTGAGGCTGACAAAGTGTTAATGGTGTCAGTCGTCTGGACCTGTCCAGACAGAGCCAAGGCTGTCTGAATTAAGGCCAAACCCAGTTCCTAGTTAGTGGTAAAAAAGCAGGAGAATACTTGAGCATTATACATCACCGTCATTGGGAGTGGAAATGTCGACATTATCCCCCAACGCTGCTCTCTTTTTATTATTGACGCCCTGGACATCACCAAGACGAGGGACATTAGTATTTCCTTGGTCAGTCTGGATTTTTCGGGTGAGTCTTTCTGGTACCCAAAATGGGTTGTCTTCATTCTGTGGGAAAACACAGATAGCTCCCCTGGATCTTATCAAAATAGGATCCGGGCCATACCATTTATTATCAAGGACATTTTTCCATTTAACCATCTCATTGGGCCTATCTGGCTCTGTACAATGACGTTCAGCCGCAGTATGGCCATGAGCATCAATATTTAAAAAATTGAGTGTAAAGAGTGCCATAGACACCGACACTCTTGGTGCTCGGGGTACAGTCTCCTCAAAAGTTCCCCTCTTCTGTTTTATAAGATAGGCTTTGAGGGTGCGATGCGCACGCTCAACAATACCCTGTCCTTGAGGGTTGTATGGAAGTCCAGTCAGGTGGGTTACGTCCATCTGACGGCAGAACTGTTGGAATTTTTGAGACGTATAAGCTGGTCCATTATCAGTCTTAAGGAGTCTGGGTTTCCCCCAAGCACTCCATGCCTCAAGACAATGTTGAATCACATGTGAGGCTTTTTCTCCGGTTAACGGAGAAGCAAACATGATGCCAGAACATGTGTCAATGGACACATGGAGATATTGAAGTTTTCCAAAGGAAGAAACATGTGTAACATCCATTTGCCAGACCTGTAGAGGTCGAATACCGCGTGGGTTAATTCCCACATGAGGAACTGGCAAGAACTCACAGCAGCTTTGACATTGAGTAACAATGTCACGGGCTTCTTTTCTTGTCAAGGAGAAACGACTGCGTAATGTTTCAGCCGTCACATGAAAATTGTTATGAAAATTTTTTGCAGCCTCTACCGGGGATGATAGGGCAGCAGCCACCACTTTAGTGGCCTTATCTGCCAAATCATTTCCCAGAGCCATGGGGCCAGGTAGGCCTGAATGGGCTCTAACATGAGTAATATAAACAGGAGATCTTCTAGATAACAAAACTAATTGTATCTGCTGAAAAATATTGGCAACTCTACTGGAAGGCTTAATCACTCCAGCCACTTCTAAAAGATTTACTGCATTAACCACATAATAGGAATCTGACACAATATTAAGGGGTTTTAAAAAGGTTTTTAAAACTTCTAAGACCACTAAACATTCTACCACTTGAGGTGAATTTTCATTATACTGTTTGGATACCACTTTACCATTAGCCACATAGGCACCTATGCCAGTTTTTGATCCATCAGTATATACCACAATCCCATTTTTAAGTGGGTTTCTTACTGTTATTTGTGGAAACACAACAGATTGATTTTGGGCAAACTGTAAGATTGGATGTTTTGGATAATGGTTATCTATTTTTCCTGAAAAGGAGGTAACTAAAACTGCCCAATCATTAGATGTGGCTGCCAAGGTTTGAACCTGTGCAGCGGTATAAGGTACAATTAAAAGATATGGACTTTGCCCAAAGTGGGTGATTGCTGCTTTTAGACCTTTAAGGGCAAGCTGTGCAATTGCATCAGGATACCAATCTATTATTTTAGCTGGGGATACGTTTGGATGGATCCACAACAATGGCCCATTCTGCCACAAAACTGCAGTTGGCAATTGTGCTGTCTTAAAGACACACAAACTGAAAGGCTGCGAATCCTCAATACGTTGTAATTGTGCATTCTGTAAGGCATTTTCCTCTTTTTGTAAGGCCTGGTTAGCAGCTAGAGTAAGAGTCCTAGGGGAGGAGATATGAGGATCTCCTTCTAAAATACTAAACAAAGGCCTTAACTCAGCGGAAGGAATCTTTAAAAAAGGTCTGAGCCAATTAATATCTCCCAACAGCTTTTGAAAATCATTTAAGGTATGGAGGTGATCTCTTCTTATCTCTACCTTTTGGGGCACAATCTTATCTGGGGACACCACAGAGCCCAAGAATTGTCCTGTATCAGAAATTTGGACCTTTTCTGTGGCTATCTGTAAACCCCACTGACTTAAAGTTTTAAGTAGAAAAGGATATGCCTTTTGTAGCATGGTAAGGTCTTTATGGCACAGGAGGATGTCATCCATGTAAAGGAGCAAAATTAAAGAGGGGAATTGTTCCCTCACTGGCAAAAGAGCTTCTTGCATATAAAGCTGGCACATTGTAGGACTATTGGACATTCCCTGTGGTAAGACCTTCCATTGATACCTCTTATCAGGTTTAGCAGAATAAGCTCTCTGACCCGTTAACAAGTCAAAAGTCCAATCTCTCTGCTCTGGAGTTAAAGCAGCAGCGTTTGCTCGGTCCTGCGCCTGTGCAGCCTCTCGCCACAGAGATCTCCATTTCACATATTTGCCCATACTAGGGAGAGCGGCTTTTGCAATCATTTGCCAGTCGGCAGGAGTTAGTGCCATGCCGGCAAGCCTGTCTAACTGCACCAAGGTAAAATTAGCATTGATTCCATATTTACGGACCGACTCGGCAAGTTCTTTAATCTGCACATATTCTACCGGAGCGTGGACACGCCCACCCTCGGCTCCTTCAAAGACTGGAAATGCCTGTTGTATTTTCCTTTGTTCCTCTCGGGGAATGAATGAGTCTGCGCACTGCCTCTCTGCGCACTGCCTCTCTGCGCATTGCTGACGCACTACGGGCTGACGCACTACGCAGGGCGGGGACTCCGCATAGGGCGGGAGTGCACCTGGTAGCCGATTGCCCTGAGGCCAATTAGCAAACTGGCCTTCGCCAGCCGCTTTTGGCTTTTTCCTTAAATGACTAGTTAGCACTTTACTTGGCGGCTGGTATCCTTTTCTTTCATAATGAGCCGCTTTTTTCTCCCAGTCTGTTTCTTCAGAGCACAGGCTCCTTCTCCTAGAGACCTCCGCTAATTGATCTTTCTTCTTTTCTTTTTTCTTTTCCTTCCTTCTAATCTCTCCCCAGGTATTCCTACCTGACCTAAACTTTTCCTCGGGTTCAAGACCCTTGGAAAGGCCTGTATACTTATTTTGTGTACCATATTTTCTCTTTGTTCCTACTCTCTCTCCCCGCTTTACTTCTGATAGATTACCCTGAATTTCATCTAGAATCCGCCCTATCTTAATCACTTGATAACATGTGAAAAGGAACAAAAGGGCTCCTAACACCAGAAAAAATTCAAGGCCAAACATATTCCACTTTACTTCTGATAGACTGTCTTGAATTTCGTTAGAAAGTTCAAGGCCAGGCTTACCTCGTAAAGCTGTACTCACTGGTACTCTCGTTCCCCAGCTGAAAAGTTCTGAATTCATACAGTTGAATCCTTCTTAACAGTCTGCTTTACGGGAACCTTTATCACCGTCGTTCCCCAGCTGATGAGTTCTGAATTCGGCAGTTGAATCCTTCTCAACAGTCTGCTTTACGGGAACCTTTATCACCGTCGTTCCCCAGCTGATGAGTTCTGAATTCGGCAGTTGAATCCTTCTCAACAGTCTGTGTTACGGGAACCTTTATAAACGTGATCCGCAGTTCTGGTTCCGGAATGAGGGATCCTCCTTGCGCCAGTCCCGAGTTTTTTTCTCGTCCCGGAATTCGGCACCAATTGTTATTAGACGCATTCTCACGACCGGCCAGGAAGAACACCACAGACCAGAATCTTCTGCGGC
Organism: Mus musculus; assembly: GCF_000001635.26. NCBI lineage: Eukaryota > Metazoa > Chordata > Mammalia > Rodentia > Muridae > Mus > Mus musculus. The sequence continues at coordinate 22,201,355 of NC_000071.6, read as the reverse complement.
AAAGCTTTATTCTTACATCTTCAGGAGCAGAGTGCAAGAAGCAAGAGAGCAAGAAGCAAGAGAGAGCGAGAAGCAAGAGAGCGAAAAAGCAAGAGAGAGAGAGAACGAAACCCCGTCCCTCTTAAGGAGCATTCTCCTTCGCCTCGGACGTGTCACTCCTTGATTGGCTGCAGCCCATCGGCCGAGTTGACGTCACGGGGAAGGCAGAGCACAAGTAGTCATAAGATACCCTTGGCACATGCGCAGATTATTTGTTTACCACTTAGAACACAGCTGTCAGCGCCATCTTGTAACGGCGAATGTGGGCGCGGCTCCCAACAACACTACACTGTATATATCAATCTTCCATATGTGGACATTGTGTTTGCTTCTGATGATTCATTGCTTATGGTGGACAACCTTGTAATTAATATTTTTTTGCATACTTCTTTCTACTTGTGAAGATATATTATTCTTATATTAAACAACTCTGAATTCATTCTGATAAAAAGCTAAGATATTCATAAACCTGTATTTTTATTGTTTGCTGAGGTACACAAAGAATAATAGTATTGATAATTTTTCCAAGATAAATGTCAGCATCCTAGTTATCATTATAATGATCTAGTTATCACTTTAACAACATTTTATCATTTTGTAGTATTTTCTGTTCCTTTATTAAATTCCAATAAATACTTTAAGAAGTTTCCTTTCAGCTGAAGGCAAACATTCTGTTTCCAGAGCCCCATGGAATGAACAGTGTTTCAGCTGACAAGTCAGTAGAATGAGTTGCTTGATCTGATTCACATACATATACACATGCATGCACACACATGTATATACACACCACATGTACACATGCATGCACACACATGTATATACACACATACACACACCACATGTACACATGCATGCACACACACACAAACACCACACACATGCATGCACACACATACATATGCATATACACATGCATATACACACATACACATACATACACACACACCATGCAAGCAAACACACATATACACAAATACATATACATACACACATGCATACGCACATATACACATATGCAGACACAAATACACACACACATCACACACACTTATACATACACACATGTACATGCATGCACACACCCACACATGCACAAGCATACACACATGCACACACATATGTTTAAATATGTTTGTCACTTTATTGTTTAATATAATATCCTTTTATATAATAAAATACAAATCCACAAGTAAATGGGATTTGGCTTTATTACATTGTACAAAGTTTGACTTTGTAAATACTTACTTCTGAGTAAATGTACTCCCTTACTGGAGCCTTTAAAATTGTCACCAATTTATTAATATTCTTATATGACATTATTTTCATCTTTCTTTCCTTCCACATTGTATTTTGTCTTCTCTGTCAAAGTAAGATTTTAATAGCAATATTGTTAAGCTTTTTCCAAAAGTAATCTCACAGCTCTGTTCTATTATATATGTTCTATCATTCTATTATAGTTACTATACAAACATGAAATGACCGTAGTGAATACCAACCATTTTTTTCTACTTACAAGAATATTCACACTGAACTTTCTCATCAGTGCAGTAGTCATGTCTGGTTTTGCTGAAGTCAAAGTATATTATTCCTCTAGGAAAAGAAGGCTGCCTGTGTGTTTACATCCTTGGTTGTCTGGCTTCCCTTGCTCTCAAGTCACTGGTCCATAAATCTCCCAGAAGCCTGAATCCACAGAGAAATATGGAAGTACATTAGTGCCTCTAGACTTCCCTGGGCATAAAATGCTAACTTGCTGTGAATACACATAAGAGCAACTGTAGACATGGCTGAACAGAGTAGCAAAACCAGGGTCAGTATGGAGAGAGTGTAGAGCAGTGTGAGCCAGGGAAGCAATCCGAGCTGTATCACACAGCAAATGTCTCAGCTACTGCACCAGCAGAATCAAATACGATGGAGGGTTGAGTCTCTGAGAAGACAGTGCCATGTGGCTTGCTTGGTGCCCGTTCTCACTGGCAGACAATGGTGACTGCATAGGTTGCTGTCGTGTAATTAGGGATAGTATTAGATAAAAATAATTTCCATACAAAGTTTATATCCTATCATTGCTAATGAAAACCTTTGAAAATATACATCTGTGTGCGTGTGCATATGTGTGTAGAGAAAGATAGCTATTGATACCCACTGTAAATCATGCCATCTTCTTTGGGGAAGATGAACTTTCTGCATATTGAATTTTTCACATTTTTATGCAAACTAAAAGATTATTTACATTTACTTGATTCTATTTTGATGTAAGAAACCTTAAAGCTGTGCCACCTTTCTTCTGAGTCTACATAGAAAAAAAAATGAAATTTCTGAAGTAGACTAAAATGTTTTTCCTAGTTTCAAAAGCTTATCATGTAACAGCTCAACTTAATACTTTTCAAACTAAAAATATATGTGCTTTATGAAAGAATTAACCAGAGGGTGTAACTATCAGCTACATTTGAAATTCATTCTTATTGTTTTATGCCCATTTATTCAGAACTTCCTGCATAGCAGTCTGAGGACAAGCTTGTCTTTGGACAATTCGTGTGTGTAAGACATCACTGAGCATGCTAGATCACACCTAAGTCTAGAAGCATGAAAACCTCTGCAGGTTCAAGGCCAGCCACAGATGCATAGCGAGACTTTGTCTCAAAGATCAAAAACAACAGACCAAAGTGTATTTTAAAGTGTTTCTCCTGGAGATTTTCAAAGTAACAAACTTACAATATGTGCCATTTTAAAGGTCTGGGTATAAACTTAGACTTTTGGGGACACTTCTGCCAGGTTACAACCCGTTTCCTCACACATGTGTTTTATTTTTCAATATAAAATTGTCACAATATCTAGTAATAGTGTTTATCAAAGAAGTCCTATCTGTGTAAAGCTTTGGCTTGTCTAGACACTTCTAGAAATTTGCTCATATAAAAAATCCTATTAGTGAAGCACTATTGTACATATCCATACTGACTTTAAAAATATTAAGTACCTCACAGTAAGAAATAGTCTCCTAGCTTCTGGACTCTATCTCTGTGAATCTCTACCCCTCTAAAGATATGGTTGCTTTTATTTAGCCAATTACTTACTTACTTACGAGAAAATAAAGATGAATTGCTTAAGTATACTCCTGGATGTATTTTTCTCATCCAGTGTATTGTGAGGCTTCAGATAGGAAAGATTGTGGCTATTAATAGCAAATAGGAAAGATTGCCAAGGACAACAAGAGAAAACATGCCGCATATGGAGGAGGAAGCATTCCAGTGGCCTCAAGAAAATATTCACATCTTCATCTCTGACTTGAAGCAGAGGAAAGACCATGATAATTAAATTCTCAGGTAATAGTAGACAAAGAGACATTTGTTCCACAGTATTAATAAGGAATCACACAAAATTCAAAGGGTCCCTAGAGATTGTTAGAAGAAATAGGAAATAAAAATGTAAGCAACTGTGAGAGGAAGCAATTTGAAATACTGATATTAGATCAGCTGGAAGGAGGTGGCAATAAGAATAAAGGAGGCCTAAGGTGATGGTAAGCCGGAAATTAGATGTCAGGCTAAAATATAGTAGACTTCAAATGCTGTATGTAGGACCTTTGTATGCAGATGCCAGAGAAGGAGTCAGATAAACAGCTTGCTGATGAGAGCTCATATCTAGTTCCTTGATTACATATTAATTCAGACAAGGCAAATCCTAATAAAGAAAGTAGGGAGAAAAAGGGAAAAAATTAGCCTTTGTCACATGTATGCAAATGCCATATACCCCAGGGACTCAGACACTAGCTATTCCCAAACTACAGTAAAGGCCTGTTCCCCGATCCCTTGTCTGTCGCTTACCTGTGCGAGGCAGAGGTTTTTGGGTTCTGCTTTTGAACAGTAATCATGATAGGTTAGGTCACTTCTGCTGTGATTGGCCCTGTGGGAAGAAGGAAACAAGACTGTGAGGCAAGAGAGAAGTGGCCGTGGGACCCAAGCCGTGTCAGAAGAGCACAAAGGGGGCAGATGGTAACGTTCTGGGGTAGCATCAAGGACTCCGATTTCCAAAGGCCCCTGCCGAAAAATGGTTTTGGTTTGCTGTCTGGAAGATGACTGACTGGGAAGGGGAGGCTAAAGGAAACCATTCTCTTATCATGGAAGAAAGCAACTTAAATTCAGAGCCATTGCTGACCTGCCATAGATCCCACCACTACAGCAAGGCAGAACCATATGGGCAGCAGCCTCATTCTTAGCATCTCATTCTTTACAGGAGTGCTGCTAGCCTGTTCAGGGGCTTTATGGGAGGACTATTATCTCACTCTTTGGTTGGATCCATAAGCTGAACGCTATAAAAAATTCCTTAGCATTTTATACCTGATATGTGTTTTACTCTAAAGAGGAGTTTTATGGGTCCATTAATCAAAATCTGTGTTAGTTTATCCTTGCTGAGAGAAATCCATAATGAATTAATTCAGCTCCATAAAAATATGTCCTTATAAAGTATTTTAAAGCCAAATGTTGCCTGTTTCAAATACTGTAGCAGGGATGTTTATTTACAATCTGGTACATATGTAGTTTGAGCTTCTTAGCATAACTTACAGGGAATTAATGACTTGTTATTTATTGCCTAACCACTCAGCAGAAGTGATTTATAGGGCCATGCTACGCACTGGTGGTTACTCTGCAGTCTCAACGCAGGCTGTCTCATCAATATCATTAAATGAATTCACAGTGACACAGCTCTGCTACTGTAGTTTTTGATATGAGGGATAACCGAACATAAATCAGCACTCATGTTTAATTCATAAGATGTACCAATCTCTCATGGAGGCGTGAGTTAGGTTGGAGATGTCACAAATGTGTTTTACAGTAGCTCTGTGATTACACCCAGGCCCTCCTGCCTGACTTTATACAGCAGGTAAAAAAATAATAGGTCACTTTTCACTTGGCCACTTTTCAGATAAATGCATTTTATTTTTATTTACGGATGATTGGATCCCATTGTTGTCCCACAAGGAGGACATATTTTGGAAAGCAACGAAAGTACAATGAAAACCAGCTACCTCAAGTGCACAATTCTCATGTCTTCTTTAAGGAAATGTGGTTAATAATGTCTACTTTTGAAAAATCCAATTCGCATTTGATTTTTAAAGCTAGAACAATTGGACACTAACACTGAGTCAAAAGGGTTGTTATTTTTGAGCCTTAACATTTCAGTGATAGCATTTTTTAAAATACCCTGATTAACTATTGGAGAATGGACTTGGTTATCTCTCCCTGCCAGTCCAACTTATGGAAAGGAAACTATTACAGCTAAAATATGCTGACGAAAGTGAGTTTCCTGCTTGCTAGGAAGCAAAGACTCTAAAGAGAAAGGGATTAAGGTGCACGCTTACACTAGCCTTTCCAGAAAGAAGGGAGGAACATAACTCTCCTGCTGCCATTGTAAGCAGTGTGGCCATAGCCCACAGTTATTCTTTGAATCAAACCCTGTCTGAATACACTGTAATCCATGCAGAAGAGGTGGTTTTTCCTGGAGGGATGGATAATCTGCCTCCAGCAGTGTTGCAACAAGGGCTGTTGGGATAATAGTGAGATTGCTGGGTTGTCCAGCCTTGTCACTGGCCCACTGTGTAGTCCCGTGATCGGCTCTGCTGACTGTCACAGAAAAGAATGTGACATGTTACTGCCAAAGAGAATAATTCCAGCATATGCAAGAAGCTGACAGAAATGTCTTTTCCTCCTTCCCCTGGTTCCGGTTGATTAGACTAAGCTTTGGGTGCTGATGACTGTAAGACCGACTTACTTAGGCCTTTCGAGAAGGGAGATGGATGAGCTGTTGCTTTCAAGGCTGGAGTGACAAAGAGATGAGAGGAAATGACATTACTTAGTAGCTTAATAAGTAATTGATTTCATAACGCTTGGGGCAAAGGGCACAGCGAATGTGTGTGTGTGAGTGCAGAGCCCCCCACCACCAGGCTGCCAGCAGACGGAGGGAGAGGGAGAGATGATGGTTGCTAGAATAGGGTGTCTTGAAAAATAAATTACTAAGAAGGGTGGTGGTCACAGCATGACTGAACTATCTGTTTGATAATTGTGAACTTAACTGGAAGTAGATAATTCATTAAAAACCTAGGCATTCCATAAATTCATCCTTCAGAAAATGTGCTTCCTGGATGTGCACCTAGCAGATTCTACAGCATGAAAGAGGAAGACCTGACTTTTGGTGTCCCAGAACAATAAAATCCTGTTTCTCTTCACCCAGGACTTAGCAGCATCCATGGGCCTCATTGTGCCTCTGATTGGCTGAGGCACAGCAAAGCTCTCTCTGAGCTCACTGTTGCAGAGTTTGCTCCCATACTCAAGAGAAAACCATGGTCCTGAGTTTCCTTGGGTTTCCAAGTTTAGGTAGTGCTTATTGACGTTAGGCATGGAAAGCAAGGACAGTGGAGCTGTCTGTCTGTAGTTTTGGTTGGCTCTAGGTTAGTGGTCTGCAGTGCTGCCTGATGGAAATACCATTCACTACAAAGTCACATGCTTGTACTACCATTTCTTTTTCTGCCCAGCTCAAGACATTTTGTTTGTCCTGGAGCTCACAGTTGCTTTGCCTTTCATTTGTGAAGGAATTCACTCATTGTGTGAACTTCCTCTGGATCCATTCATACCATTAGATTCTCAACAGTCTGAGTGAGCCTCAGGCTGAGCCTATCAGAGGGCTTGCTTAGACTGCCGCCTTGGTGGCTCTCCAGGCTACATGGCTGCTGGAAGGTCTCCTGCTAGAGTGATCCCATTTCTTCAGTCTGGCGTTCTTCTCTTTCTTAATGTGCTTCCTACTCATTCCATTCTGTCATCATTGTTTGGAAGAGAACATCCCCTAGGACCTCTGAGTCCTAAAGAGGGGAAAAAAAAAAGCTTTTTCCTTGATATGAAAATACAGTTCTAGGTTTTGAGTAAAAATCAGATGTGTATAGAATTCAGAATTGTGGCTAGCTCTGAATTTATATACATATGTTAGCATTATATGCCTAAGCAAATTGTCTTATCTATGTATTGAGGACATGTAACAGCTGAAGAAGAAAGGGCCATATCCATGAATTTGTGAAAGAAAGGGGGAAAGGTATAGGGGAAGAGATGTAGGAGGGAGGGAAGGCCCCAGGAAGGCGTCTGTGGCCCCCTCTTATCTAGCATTCCACTTTCTTGCTGCTTCTCTAGAATTTGCCAAGACATCACTGGGGCCAAATTCCAAATGAATCGAAAGGAAAAGCCAGCCATTGTGCCTTACATTTCATTTTTAGGTTAACTCTGTGAACAATTAAAGCACATTTTGTCTTTTGTTACGTTTTTCTTCATAAATAGTATCTCACTGTGTAGCCTAGGCGAATCTGTATTTTTTATATGTAATTTGACTTTTTATTGAAAATAGTTTTTTTCATATAATATATTCTGAGCAAGGTTTCCCCTCCCTCAAGTCCTCCCAGACCTTCATCTCCCCACTTACCCAAATCCACACTCCTTCTTTCTTCTCTCATTAGAAAAAAAAAAATCAGGCAGTTAAAGCAAACAGAGAAATTAGAATAGGACAAAACAAAGAAACTGAAAAAGGAGCCAAAGAAAAGGATAGATGTGGGGACAAGTATTTACATAGAGGGAAATCCTATTTTAAAGAAACACAGCAGAAATATATATATGTATATATACAAATATACATATATATGCATGCATATATACTCATGTACATATATGCATATATACTTATGTACATATATTTGCATAAAGGGTCTGCAAGATTAAAAAACAAATGAAAAGCTCTTACAAAGAACTAATAAGACAAAGAACCTCCAAAATTTCCACTGAGCTCATTTTGGTTTGACCATCTAAGGCGGGGCCTGGGACATGGTCTTAGGAGTGCTTTGTATGACCGATGAGACTCTGTTGGAGAAAATTAATATTGCTTTTAAGCAGTTACCAGTTGGAGATAGTTCTGGGTTAGGGATGAGGGCTGTGTCCACTTGCCCTCAGTGCTGAGACCCCATCTGCCTTACAAGTGTGCATGTCCTGTGTGTACTGCCACAGTCTCTATGAGGTTAGATGTTTGTTAGCTCTGATGTATCTGAGAGCCTTGTTTCCTGTACTTCATCCCCTCTGGTTCTTAGAGTTTTTCCACATCCTCTTCTACAAAGTTCCCTAACCCTAAGAGAAGGATGTCATAGAGACATCCCATTTGGTACTGAGAGTTCCAAGGTCTCTCTTTCTGGTTATTGTCCAGTGGTGGGTCTCTAATCAGTTTCCATCTACTGCTTATCTTAGCCTCTGGAGCATTGGGTGTAGGTGTGCGGTAAAGACCATCCTCCATACCTCCAAGGGACGAGGGAGCCAATGGCTAATATAGCAGGACCCTTTGATTAAGTGGCTGCCATTTGGCTGGAATAGTCAGAGGTGTTTTTGAGGAATTCATCCTTTTTAAAATACACAGTAGAGCACACTGTTTAAAATAGATAGGAGGATTGTAACATGGGAAAATGGGATGGAACTCAATTGCTCAATGCTGATAATTGCTCACCTCTAGAAGTTTGCAACACAAATAGTTGTCATTTGGGTGTTTATTATGCATGTACACCCATGGGTAAAGAGTCCCAGAGACATTATGTATTAATTCTTTACACACCCTTTTTCCTGTTAATAAAGCACTTTCATATCTGCTATCATATATGCTACTCCTTATAGAGTCCTGTGGAGTAGGAAAGCCAGCTGCTCTCTAGCTCCATTCATTCAGTTGTTGATTGAAAGAAAGAAGAGCTGGCTTTAATTTTGCCATCATGTTTGATCTTGCCTTTCCACACTACCTGCAGGAAAAGAAATATTATCTGCTCATATAATATATCAAATTCTAGTTAGACATTTAAGTAATTTCTGCAAAGCAGTTACTAGTAGACTTCCTGATCAAAATTAAACATCATACATTCATGGTAATTTATCCATTTCTCCAAATTAGAAGTAGTTGGCTTAGTGTGATGCTGAGCAAGAGAATATAGAGAAAAATGCATCCCAGAGGCTAACTCACACTTGATAGCATGGACAAGGTGTCTTCAAACTCACATGTGCAGCTTGTACTTAAGATTTAGGGGTTTAATTTGTTAGCAGGAAATAACCTATTACTGTTTTCTGCCCTGTTTCTTAGTGAAGACATATATTACTACATTAGGTCTGTCTGGAGAACCTGGCTTCCTACTCCTTAGAAGTAATTTGTGGGAGCCTGTATGCTGCAGAAACAGGTTCAGTGTTACTACACATTATTTATACCTGGATTGCTAAGAACATGTTCCAACCTGTAAACTCTGTGCAGGTTTCACATTTACATAGCTAATATATGCGTTGCCGCTGGCGCACAGGATGAATAGCTTACCTGACAGCCTGTGACCCGCACAGTGTAACAGGCATTCTTCCTAATTTGTCGTGCGTTGGGAGCATAAATGATAGGCTTCCTTTCAGCCCGCCATTTCAGTGTCATTCCATTTGAAAAAGAAATGCTTGCCAGCAACTTCAGACAAAATTTGAGATTTCTTCTCATTAATATTTTGGCTTTGTTATCAATCACCCAGGCAAGTTAAACATAATTCAAAGTCAGATATGTGTACACACACACACACACACACACACACACACACACACACACACACCTTAACTTCAAACTGAGTCACTTTTTAAATTTCAGTCAATAAATACAAGTCCCAAAGATGAAGATGAGAATCCTTTAAAAATCCCAATGATAAGATGTTTTCCCTCTATCAGATGAGGAAATAAAAGGGTCTGATCAGGACCCCATCTCTGCTCGTTCATGAAGGAAGGAGGTTAAGCTAATTATGGGAAAGAGCTCTTCCAATTATACGGCGTCTGCGGGTCTTAAGCATGGAACTTGAAGATTTCTTGGTGGTTTTCATAACCTTGAGATATTTTTGGGTGTAATTTTCACCCTTTAAAAAATGTCCTGCCTTTTAAAATAGTGGTGAACCCCACTTTCCGAAGCGCTCCGTGTAATTGCGTCTGTTGCTAGGAGAGGAGGGGAGGGAAAATGACAGAGTCCTAAGATCTGGAACCCTGCTGACTCCCCTTGTTCTGGAGGCTTGTCATCCAGTCTCACGATGATCTTCACCCATTATAATTTACGGGAGTGCCTGGAATTCTATAAGCCTTTAACTTGCTTCTTGCCTTGGAAGCTGGGCATCTCCTGCAATCTCGATGCAATTTGATAACAGGGTTCAGGTGCCTGTCCCCCACCGAGCTCAGCATAAAGCCTTATACTTAGAAGGTGTCAAAGAGCATGTGTTGAATCAATCACTGGAGCACTAGGCAAAGTCCTGGAGTCAGTGTCACAATTTTCAATTATTATCTCTCCCGTCAGATGTCTTTTAACCAATATTATGTTAATCTCCCGATTGCTGACTGCTATGAGTTTATTATATATGCAAAGTACACTAAATGTATTGAAGACATCAAATGTATGTAGAATGAAAGTGGTAAGGAGTTAAAATGCATTAAAAGCCCTGGATATGTTAAGATATTTTCATCATTTGCACCGTGATTGCGTTAATGTGGGGGAAATGCATGTCTGAAAGTGCTTTGCAGGTAAAAAGCAATTGTAAACAACAAAAAAAAATATGTTCACGTATTCCAGCTTGGGTAGCAATAAAATTGGAATAATTTGGCATTGTGGCCACAAAGCTGATAAGGCTTTTAAAAGCCAGTGAGATTGTTCTTGGCCACAAAGCAGATTCTGCAGTGGCTTTCACGTGTGTGTGTGTGATTTCATGGGACCTAAATAAATAAGCTATAAATACATTTTCTATGGCAGGCACACTCTCCCACCCTGCTTGAGTGTTTCAGAGGCTATTAGGAGGCTATTCCAGAAGCCATTTTGAGCCTTGCAGTGAAACTGGTGTTCTGATTTTGTAAGGAGGCTTGGGAGGGTCATCTGCTTTAGTTCGTTTTCTCAGGAATTAAATGTACAGTGCTGACATTATTCTTTGTTATTGAACAAAATGCTAACCAAATTCGTACATATAGGTGTCTTGAATGTATATGATTCCCACAGTACTTTTAAAATCAATCTAAAATGTAAGCCTTAATCTTTGAGTGAATTTGGTATATGAAAATACAGGTTTATAGGAAAAGACTAATTACAGATTTTTTTTTAATAGTCAGCCTTCTACCTCCCAGTCACCCTTTGTTCTACTACTAGCACTCTTACTGACTATTTTACTTCCAAAATATAGTTTTATTTTTATTAAATATGTGCACTACACTGAATGAAGCAAATGTCTGTTTTAATTCAGGAGTTTGGGTGTCAGATTCTAGTTATATTTTGTTACTAAAAATATTTTTTAACACTTGATAATATTTGATTCATTTTAAAGAGTTTTTAAAGAACCTGTAATTTTGTTCTTGAAAATTTTTGAAGTTAATTTGTAAAGGTGCCTTATTTTCCTCCCCTATGAGTGATGAAAATTTCCGTGTTTCATGTTCCTCTGCATGATTTCTGCACACCATGGGTGAGCGCCTCTCTCCTATCTGAACAGAAAACTTTGACTGAAAGGAGCCCTGGTTTGTATTTGTTTCCTTCTTCAGTAATTTACCATGTGGCAGGCATGATGCCGACCCTAGAAATACAAGTAGAATTGGTCCTTCCCACATTGAATCCTTTATCCTTATTGTGGCCGACAGTTACTGAACATCTCTGTATGCCAGGATAAGTGCCCTCTGTGGGGTTATTTTAAGCCTTGACCATAACCGTGTGCAGTGGTGTGGTAGTTGGGGTGGGCAGAGAAGGGCATCATTTGTTCATTGCTGTATCCCAGTGAGCACCTACATCAGATGCAGGCTCAGGCTCCAAGGCCACAGAGCCTGTGCTCTTGAGAGCTTGACTCTTCTTTACACGAGTAAAATGTTCATCACGATAGTGATAGACTTCCTGAAGGAAAAGAAAATAATTAACAATGACAATAAGGAATTGGATTTAGTGTGAGAGAGAAAAAAGACTCTATGGAAGAGACATAGAAGATGAACTCTAAGAGTAACTGAGAGTTGGCCCAGGAAGAGGGTTGGAGCTGCCCAAAGGCAGGCATGGTGCATGCCTGTGTCCTGCGGTACGGAGTGTTAGGGGTCAGGAGCTCAGTAACTACACTGTGACTGTAAGGAGATGAGGCGTGGGAAGAGGAGGCAGGAATACAGAATGGCTGACCCCTCTCTACAGAGGCACAGTTCATCGGACAAAGTAACTTTGCCATGATTTTAACAACATAGAATTTAATTAATAGACTTAAGTAAAATCCACCTAAAAACTCAGTTTGCTTACTGGTAGCTAACTGATGGCTTCAAACTAGCCATATCATTTTTACACAGTGGAAGGTGCTAACACGGACTCTCAGAACTGATCCAAGTGCAGAGAGAACATGTCTGTGGAATGCTCAGCCATCAATGGGACATCTGAGTCATATCCCCGTCCTCCACAGGCTCAGCAGCCATTATGGAAGAAGAGGTGTAAAGGTTGAAAGCTTTGGGAAGCCTTGGGAAGCCTTGGGAAGGACCTGAGCCCCACAGACTCTTCTAGCCATGCAGGACTGCTACACCACACACAAGATCAACTTTTTTCTTGTCAACATTCCCACTGAGGGGAGGATTGTAGCCCCATCCCTAGCTAAAGAGCTGTTCTCAGTTGATGGCTTCCAGGGTTTGAGACTCAGTCTTCTTTAAGTTTGTGGCCCCTGGTAGATTGACCACACTCCAGTGGATGGTCCCATACCTATGAACAGCCCAAACTGGACTCAGTGTCTACATGTAAACTAACAGGATATGAAATTAGGAGGGTTGGGAGGTGGTAGAGGAGTTGTCAGGGAGGACACGGCTATGAACAGAGTACATTGTATACATATATAAAATTCTCAAAGTATTAATAAATGTGTATTTTAAAACTAGCTGTATCTGAAAGCCAAAGATATACAGACATAAAGTATTTGCTTCCACAAGCCTATTCTTTTCTTCTGATGTTTTTTTTTTTAAACAAAAATGTCTCAGTGCAATCCAGGACATTGGATCTGTGACTCTAGTTCTAGGGTAGCCAATGTCCTCTCCTGACCTTAGAGGGCACCAGGTCCACATGTGATACACATACATACATGTAGACAAAACACTCAAGTCACCTAAATAAATATTTTTTTTTAAAGTGAATGCCTTCAAAGTTACTGTCTGAGCCAGAACAGCTAAGGCAGAAGAGCAGGAGGCAGAGCTGTTTCAGATTTGCTGTGCAGTGGCTAACACTGCTATTCAGAGGCCTTCACAGAGAATTACACTCTCAAGTGAGCTGCCGGGGTGAGGAAGCAAATCAGTGGCCGACCAAGGGCAAGAATCCCAGCCCTGCCTGTAGGACACACATGCAAAGATTTCAGTCTGTGACTCATTAGCATAATTAATGATTTGTTGTTGTTTTCTCTCAAATGAAATGAGTTTGTCTGATGGAGTAATTGAGAGAGCTAATTACACGGAGCTGCATAGGCCTGCCCCAGGCGGAACTGGATATCTTTTGGCTTTGACTGGTTGCCTCCTTTCTTGGCAGCCTGTCCTGCCCTTTATAACCCAAGTCTGGACCCCTGCATGTCTGCATTTTCATGCTGCCCTTATCATTCTCTCAAAGAGGAAAAAAAATAAATGTAGTGATGAGTTCACAGTAGGGTTGGTTGGAAGTTTAGTAAACTTCCTGGCCTGGAAATTTTTGTATTTACAAAAGGAATTTCTCTAAGTATGATGTGGTATCCTAGATTAGAAATGGGGGTGGAGGGCATCAGCTGGACAGCTAGAAAACTGGAAGGGTAGTTCATGGTGTTAAGTGAACCGTGGTTACGTTCGTGTTGATATCAGAATCTGAATGAAGGGCATATGAGACTCTCTTAGATGGCTTGGTAACATTTCTATGTCTAAAACCATTTAATGTGTAGAATAGATCTTTAAAAGGTGCCAAGTAATGTTCAGAGACAAATTATAGCATTTGAAATGAAGGTAAGGCCTTCCTACAGCTTTTCTCATTTCCTTGCTACAATCTCTTGGTTTGGTAAAATATTAGCTATTATTCCCTTGAGTCGTGTCACCTTTGCATGTTAGGAAATGCATCAGGGTCACAGGTATTAAATCTGTTTTTCCTATTGCAGTAAAATAACTGCGAGAAACGGGATGGGGGATGGTTCCTCTAAGTTAAAGTTGCAGTAGAGGAAGCACGACCATTTTCCCCTCTTGGAGAGGGGTCATTGATGCTAATAATCTGGACTGAGCAAACATTCATTGGTGAGCTGGGATGTAGGAAGGAACACCATCACTAAATTGCCTCTGCGTGAAGAATAAAACTCACCTGGGTTTTAAATACACATGTAGGGTTTGTTCCTTATGGAATGGCAATGTGGTGGGCAATCAGTATTCTTTCTGTGGCCTCTTTAAAGGGGACAAGTGCTTAGGTACATATATCCAGCCCAGTAACCTCAAGAATTTACTGTGTGTAGCTCTAAGGATGCTGAAATTAAGTAAGTATTGAAAAGTCTTGCTTTTTTCTCTGGGGATAGATAGACTGGTTGGCATCTTGTCAGATGAACAGGTTTTCTTCTGACTTCCACACTTGTGTATGATACCCACTTACCTCTCTGCCCCTCCCCCACATATCCAAGTAAATAAATGTAAAAAATGTATTGAATTAGATGAACATAGAATTTGAATCTACCCAAGAAAGTGAAAATTTGAAATAAATGGGATCACAAAGATCAGTTTTTATCTTTGGTTACAGAAAGGAATAAAATGACCAGCTGGTTGGTAGTAATGGTTGCTACACACTGGAAAATGTTACTGAAGGGCCAGGACAATATACTTCTGGCTCAGAATAAATATACAGCAGTTTACTTTAGGGTATAGATGTTGAAATGTATAACACCTAATTTAGAAAACAGTATGTTCAGTGTAAACACTATAATTTTGTTACGGGTTGAGTTCTTTCAAAACTGCATTAATGTATAGGCTTCTCTTCAGACCAGTAGTTTTCTAGCCATCCATTCACCAGATCTCACTGAGGATAGAGACTGATGGTCTCTGCATTTAAATACACTTACATTTCTAGAATCACTGGTCTAGCTTGCTCACTCTGAAGATGTATTATCAAAACATGAAAACTACTTCTGCCTAGCAACTGTTGCCCTACCTTACGCTCGATGACCATTCTCACCCTTGCCGCCCCACCCCATCTCCTTGGCCCAAAGCTTGCCCTGTGGCCTGCCACTGCCCTTAAGGAATTTCATGTTGTCCCCCTGGAGCCACTGTATGCTTTGAATTACGCTACCCCGGCTATCCCCAGTTCACCAGACCTGTGGTGACACTTGGATTGTTCTAAAAGCCAGGCTGGCCAGGAGCAGAGCCAGCAAGGTCCTCTCAACAGTACCAGCATGGCAGCCCTGAAGCTCGCCTGAATAGTGAGGCACTTGAGTTTATTCTGTTTCTGGGTAAACCCAAGTAAATGTATTTGTGGGGGGGGAAAGCAGACAAGACATTGGTCTTCATCCAGAAAAGCATGCTAAGTGTTCCTCTTGGTTAATTCCATGTGATAATTTATCAAAAACCAGTGCATTCAGCTGCTCTTAGATGGATTTGGAGGAAATGTAGTTTTGCCTGAGCAGGGCCAAAGTTCTTCTCTTCTTATGCTGCCTAGTTTAAGGGGACTTTCAATTCATCATTACATCAATAATTTAACTTGTTTTCTTTCATCTAAATGTGTCCTGGGGCAGGTAAAAGACTTCTCATATATTGCAAGAAGACAAGGTCTTTCTCCCAGCACTCAAAGTTGCAAATGATCTGTAGAAATTAAACTTCAGTTTAATTGAAATTTGGTTGTAATTTGAAGCTTTATGGCTTCCTTGGGCCGCCTGCTGCAAGTTTTAATGAAGCATTGAAGGATTACAGCATTTACAAATACCAATTTAGCTTCGTTCTCTGATGTTGCAAACATTAAAACACTTCTTTCTGTTTAACGTTGACCTCACAGAGTTGCAGATATCCCCAGCACACCCATCCATCTTGCAGTGTTTGATGTTTTTATTTATTAACATGTGTGTTATGTGCACACACTGAAGAGCCATGTTGCATTTGATGTTGTGTGGGCACAGAGACCAGAGGAGCACTGAACATGGAGTCCCATGATCCTCCTGTCTCCACCCTCTCCTCCCCAGAGTGCTGGGTTTTAGGCACGTGTGCGGCCATACCTGACTTCTTCCATGGCTGTTGGCTATGTGTGCTCACACTTGCACAGCAGGTGGTCTTGTCTCTTGAGCCATCTCCCTAGCTCTGGGTTTTGCTTTTAATAACAACGCCATTTAGATATAATTAACATAGCACAAATGCTAACCTTTTAGGAAATGGTGAAGTCATTTACAGTATAACCAAAGGTTACGGAGTCTTTATTAAAAACTTGGATTTTTTTTTTCTGTCCAGCAAGATGCCTTGTGTATATTAGCAGTCACTTTCCACTTGGACGTGCATTTGCCTACTCCGGAGATTTCACATAAACAGAATCCCACAATGTGACTGACTTTTCTCATTCAGCATACGTCCGTGCTTCCTCGGCATTTTATCATGAACATTGAGTACTTCATCCCTCCCTGCGGTTGAGTGAGACTCCACTTCATGGATAAGGCCGCATTCTATCCAGCCATTCCTCTGTTGCTAGACATTTAAGTTGTTTCTGCTTTTTGCCAATTATTTGTGATGCTCCTCAAAATACTTGTGTATACATTTTTTTTGTCTGAACATATGTTTTCAGTTGTCATGTGCATGTGTTTGTATGCCCCTGAGCATATGTGTATATGTACATGAGGAGTTTATGGTGGGTGCCTGTCTACTTTATATTTTAAGACAGAATCCATCCCTTAAGTTGAAGTTCAATCCGTAGGGAAATCTTGCTGGCCAGCAAGCCCCAGGATTCTCCCCTCTCTCTGCCTCCCCAGCCTTCAGACTGTGTGTGTGTGTGTGTGTGTACTGCCCGAGTCGGCCTTTTATGTGGGTACTGGGGACTTGGCTCACCCTGGTTCCCATGTTTATACCTTCACCCCAGCCTCAGTTGATCTGTTTTTCTTTACGTCAGTAACACACTGATTTATTAATTGCAACTTCATGGTCAGTTTTGAAATCAGGAAGTACAAGTTCACAAATTCTCTGCTTCACCCAGGTCATTCTGATTCTCCCAGTCCTTTGCATTTATACGAGAATTTCAAGTTTGTCAGCTTGGCGGCTTTTTGAGATACACTGTGCTTAGTATGTAGGTCTATTTGGGTATTATTACCTACCATTGTACCTACTTTTTATTACCAGTGTACGTCTCACGTCGTATGACAAAATGGCTGCCAAACGCAGCTTTAAGAAACCAGGCTTTGTCTTGGCTCACCGTTCGAGGGGTCAGTCTTTTGTGGCAGGAACAGGGGTCAGCTGCTCGCGCTGCACCCACAATCAGGAGACACAGAAGGATAAATTATGGCCCCAGTTGGCTTTCTGCCATCTTCCTTGTAGAGTCAGGCTCCAGTGCATGAGACTGGCTTCACAGAAAGTGCTGGAACACGGTGCTCCCTCTCTTATCTTAGAAGACGTTATTGATTGTACAAGATTAGTTACTCATTCAGAGTTGTGTAGAATTCACCAGTGAAATGATCTTGGCTTAAGACTTTCTTTGTGAAAGTTCTGAGATTTTGGTGTGTGTATGCTCCTGTGGATAACTGCACACGTGCACTGGTAGTATATAGAAAATTCATATACAGAAGTGCGTTTCTGTGCCAGTCGGTGGCTTCTTTATTCATTGAGAATGTCATACAATTATATAATGTATTTGATCTTGTTTATCCCTCATCCCTCTCCCTAACAACTCTTATCAGAAATGCCCTCTATCCCCTCCCCCACAACTTTTATAATCACTATCTCCCTAAAAGAGGAATACACTTATAAAAAAGTGACTTTTCTTTCCCTGAGTCCATCGATTGTCAATGGTTCCTCAACTAGGGGTGGGGTTTCATCAGCCGCCACCCCTACCCTCCATGATGCCTGTTGTGTGGATTGATCTCCTGCTGTCTTGAGAAGACAGCCATGACTGAGTTTACACATGCAGCATACATCTGTGCTGCTGTGTGCAGACACTGACTTTAAGAGTGTGTGTAGGGAGAGGCCAGAGATGGATGCTAGGTTTCTTCCTCTGTCATTTTCTGTCTTAGCTTTTGAGACAGGATCTGTTGGGGCTCAGTGATTGGCTACCTCGGCTGATTAGCAGTGCATGGGATGCCCCTATCTTTTCCCCCTCCTTGGTGGGTTTACAGGCGCATGCCCGCATGGCCAGGGTCTATGCAGGCGCTGAGGGTGCAGACCTAGTTCTTAGGTTTGTAGGCATTTGCCACGGAAACACTTTCTAAGCCCTGATAAAAAAAAGTTTAAATTACAAAGTTAATCTCTCTTTAACTTCTTGAATAAATCTAAGTACCATATATCTGTCTAGTTGTCTGATTTTCTGCAGTGTGGATTGACACTCCCCTGTATGCTTTATTTCCTTAGAGTTAGTAACGATGCACCGATTCCCCTTTTCCTTGAAAGTCTCAGGCCATTCCAAGGTACCTAATGGGTTCTAGCTCACTGCAGAATCCGGGGCCTGTTACTTACATTTTTCCTTTTGTTGTTGAACAAGTAATTGCTTCTCTGTCTCCACTCTGGAGTCGTTTGT
The DNA here is from genome assembly GCF_000001635.26 of Mus musculus. NCBI lineage: Eukaryota > Metazoa > Chordata > Mammalia > Rodentia > Muridae > Mus > Mus musculus. The sequence continues at coordinate 22,182,590 of NC_000071.6, read as the reverse complement.
CTTGGTGTACTTTCTCTGTTACTTCCGGAGAAAACGTGCGTGTCCTTACATATTATATTTCTCACTCCGAGCGGCAGAGGTACTGGGAGCTGTTGAATTAAAGTGATATTTCCCAAAGCATGCAGGGCCTCTGGGCCATAGGTGTGACACCTGGGCATGGCTCAGCTGACTTTGGTAGGTGCTGGGTGACACCTGGGCAGGGCTCAGCTGACTTTGGTAGGTGCTGGGTGACACCTGGGCAGGGCTCAGCTGACTTTGGTAGGTGCTGGGTGACACCTGGGCATGGCTCAGCTGACTTTGGTAGGTGCTGGGTGACACCTGGGCAGGGCTCAGCTGACTTTGGTAGGTGCTGGGTGACACCTGGGCAGGGCTCAGCTGACTTTGGTAGGTGCTCTGCTCGTTTTTTCCTGGGAGTTTTTGGGTCCTCTATTTACTCTTCTTGGCTTTCAACTTTTTGATAATTTTGTAATTTCAGGAGGAATCTGTCCCATGCCCCATGCCAGATTCTTTCCCCTCCTTTCAGCCCCAGGGCTCTGGTCCAGACCCATTTTTATTCAGTATTTCCTCCCGTTTTGCCCACTCAAACACTGAAATCTGTTCTCAGATTGTTGTAATTGCTCCTGACACTCTGAGTCGACTTGGATTTAACAAGGAGAGATTAAGCATACTACTCACATTTGAAAGTCTCACTGAGCATTTTCATACTGTTTTATATGATCAAGTCAGAAAACATTAGAAAACAGTCTCCAGTCTGTTATTAGCTTTCTTATTATTTGAGTTATATAGATGCTTTAGAAAAGCAACTTTATGAATACCAAACAATATCATAAAGTCACATAGATCAAATATTAAAAACAAATTCAAATTTCCACAAAGTGTTCAAACAACAAAATAAGTTCTATGTGGACAGAAGCAGCTTTCCCCAGTAAGGTATATATAAATATTCACTCAATTAATTTGAGAATGAGAAAGTCTTCTATCGCTTCTCGGCCTTTTGGCTAAGATCAAGTGGAGAAAGTCTTCTAAGCAACGACATCTTGCAGTCATATTAAGAGGGAATGGAAAGATTTTAGTACATGAAAACTAAACATTTTTCTTTTTTAGATTTTAATCTGATATTTATTGTATTTGTTTTGTGTGTGTTTCTGTTTGATGTCTTGGTCTGAGTATGCATACGCCAAACAGTACCTGTGTAAGTCAGAGGGCAACACATGGGAGTCAGGAATCTACCATGTGGGATCCAGGATTACAGTTGTTGGGTCACCACACACTGGGGCTTTGGGCCTTTATTCCCCCTAAAGCTTTTTTCCTAAAAAATAAAAGTATGAGGACAACAAAAGTATAAACTTCATTAGAACTATTAGCGACAAATATAGCATTGGGGTAATAGCCTGAGTGCCTAAGGAATTCCTGGAAATGTGTTAGGAAACCATGAGGATCTGTAGAATAAGAACGGACATAGAGAGTTTGCAAAGCTGAAAAATGTAACCAGAAACTTGTAAAATGCCCCCACTAATAACCAGGAGGTTGGAAACTAAGTAACACACCACCGCTTGACTGAACAATGGGTGGACTGTAAATACTCACTCCCCACAGAAGTGGTGGGAGGTGAGTGCTCTCTCACATACTGATAAGAGAAGGCTCTGGCAGAGCTGAGCAATGAGAGTGCTTGCTGCTCTTCCAGAGGACCAAACTTGGGATCCCAGCAGCCATGCCACTCAACTGCTTATAATCCAGCCCCTGGGAATCCACTGCCCTCTTTTGGTTTTCATGGGGACACACACACCTGCGCATAAACACACACACACAACACACACACACACATGCTGTCATGAACTATGAATCACAGTTTGGGCTATTGTGACAAAATCCATAGGTTGGTGTCTTAGTTAAGGTTTTATGGTTGTGAAGAGACACTGTGACCAACGGATCTCTTAGAAAGGGCAACATTTCATCAGGGCTGGCATACAGTTGTAGAGGTTCAGCATATTATCATCCTGGCAGGAAGCATGGCAGCTTATAGGCAGAGGCAGGTGTAATGCTGAAGGAGCCAAGAGTTCCACATCTCAATCTGAAGACAGCCGACAGCCAGGAGCAGACTCTATGATGCACTGGGCAGATCCTGACTACAGGACCTTAAAGCCCACCCCCACACAGACACACTTCCTCCAACAAGGCCACGCCTACTCAAACATCCTAATAGTGCCACTTCCCATGAGCCAAAGATATTCAAACCACCACAGCTGGGTAGCATGTGCAGAGGTTTGGGTCCTAGAAGGGCTTCTATCTTGTGCAACCTAGAGCTTTGATGTCTTTCTCTCTTCATTTTAACTGTTTTAATAATAATGACATTTTATAATTGCATGTATTTGATTACATAGCCTATACATGCCACATGGAATAATTAACGCAAGTTAAGATATTTATCATCTATACACTTACTACTCTGTGGTCAGCACATTTGAAGCCTCTTGGCAGTTCTGTGATGACAATTTGCTCGCTCACTGTGCTATGCAGTAGATTTTCATTTTTAATCTTCACTCCATTTCCTGAGCTTCTGGTATGTGTCGCTGGCCATCGCCCTTCACATTCAGTCCGCACTCTGAAGCAACCATTCTGGTTTGCACTCTGTGCTGATGCATCATTGGTCTTAGAAATGCGATTGCAGAAGCTGTTTGTCTCTCTGTGCTTGGTTTACTTCACTTCACATAAAGTTCTCCAGCTCCACTCCTCTTATCACAAATGACAAGGAGTCTTCCTATAAGGTTGAGATGCAGCCCAGTTTGTGTATATGTGTGTCACATTTTCTTTATTCAGTCGCCAATTTAAGAACACTTAATTTCTTTTTGATTTTTCTACTAGGGCCCAATATAAAATCTGTGAACATTAGAGGAAGGCATCTTTTTTTACAAACTGATTTCAGATTTTCTGAATTCAAACACCCAGAAGAGTGGTATATCTGCATGCACACGCGCGCACACACACACACACACACACACACACACACACACACACCATGCAACTACTTTGGACTCCAAATGAATCCCTCACAAGTCCCAGTTGCAGACCTGTTGCTATAGGACTTTGTGTTTTCCCTGCTAGCTGCAGGCTTCCTTTGCTTTTATTTTTATGCTCCGATTTCTTCATTTTGGAAAGGGAATATTTATTCTATGATTTTCTAGAGGCTCACAGTTAAAGAGATTGATTGTCTTGAGTCTCAGGATTGCTTTAGACCTTTTAATATTGTCTGGGCTGCTAAAGGTCACGGGGACTTTCAAGACAGACTAATGCACTTTGATTATGAGTTGAAAATGAGGCCTGGGGGAAAGGAGAGTGATGCTGTGATTTAAAGGGATGTGGCTGGGTGTCAGGTTGGGCTGTAATGTTTCATCCTCATGGTTAACCTGACTGGATTTAGAATCACCATGGAGAAACATTTCTGCACATGTGTGGGGGAACATATCCAAAATATTTAACTGTCGAGGGAAAACCCATATACTACGGCAGGATTTCTGTCCAAGATTCACTGTTCTAATTTCTGATGACTACCAAGACTAGAATTTGCATCCAAGATGCCATTGGCTTTGCCTTTGACATAAAACATTTCACAATATTTCCACTTTGACTCTTGGTTCACAGAGTAGATTTTCCATGTTTAAGGAGGTTTTGTTTTTATTTTTCATTCTCCTTCAATATAGTACCAATAATTTAAAAAATTATCAGTAAGAATGTCATTACCATAATGCCTTATATTTTTACTGAAATTTTCACAGGGTCAGTTCACTCTGAAGAATAAGAATTATCTGTTTTTCAGTCCTTTATCACAAAGCAAATGCTTGGGTGAGGTTAGTATAAACCTTGGTCCATGTGCAAGCCCCTGTCCTCTCAGTACAAACCTGCTGTTTAAACTTTAGAGCATCCAGCTTGGCTGGAGATGGAGCTCAGCTGGTAATGTGCTTGCTTAGCATTAACATAGCTCTGAGTTTTGCTCCCAACATTGCATTAAGCTAAGTGTGGTGACAGTGCCTGTGATCTCAGCATTTGCCGGGTACAGGCAAGAGGACCAGAAGGTCAAGGCCATGCTCAGCTATATAGTGAGCTTGAGCCCAGGCTGGAATCCACCACATCCTGTCAGTTTACCTTATAGGTTAAGAAAAGAAGACTGACTAAAGCTAAGTGACAGGGCCTGAATAACAGCAGACCTAGAATAAAGTCCTATGCTTCCTGTGTGAAACTGGTACCTTTTCTCTTTATTATGCGTGGACATGAAAATCCAATACTTTGCATGGATGTTTCAACACAAAATTTTATTTTTGTTTTGTGTTACTTAAATTATTATTAATTTAATTATTAAAATATCTATATTTAGCATATACTTAAATGGTTGCTTAAATTATTTCCTGTGTCTTGCTAAATACATAAGTTATGCTTTGACTTGAAGGCAGGATGTGTAGTGGTCATTAAGGGCAGACAGACGGGATCACTAGGTAATAGTCACCATGCTGAAATTTGTTGTTTTCCAGGATAGAAAATATTGAACTGTTTGACAGATGGAAACAATTCTATGGATTGGCAATAACAGAACAATGAAAATTTTTTAAAAAAATTACAGAATGTCCACAATGTATGCCCTCTAACCCCAGCACTGAAGAGACTGCAGGGGAAGGAGAATCTTATAGAATCTTATAGGTTAAGAAAAGGAGACTCACAAAAGCTAAGTAACAGGCCTTGTGTTTGAGGCTAGCCTAGGCTACATAGCATGACAGTGATTTTTAAAAGAACAAGACAAGACCATGGAGACAAATAATCCCTCCTTTAAAACTCACAAATAAAATAAAAATATTTTCTCTCTGAAGTGTACACTAGTCGTGTTAATGTGTTATAAAGCATTTTTATTGTTTAATAGCATAAAGAAGAAGGTAGAGAGGTGGCTTCGTGATTAAGCAGCAGTGCTCGCTGCTCTGGCAGAGGACCTGAGTCCTTTGCAGGAGTTTCCTCACGCACATCAGGTGCCACGTGACCACCCATAACTCCAGTTTCAGGAAATCTGGCACTGTTGGCCTGGGTGGACACCTGTGCCTCTATGGTGTACAAAACCACATGCAGGCGCACATGAGTACACATTAATAGAAAAACTACATCAGTCTTTTGAAGAGCCAGCATAAATCGGTATCCTCACATTAGAAAGTGCTGTAATTTGAAGATGACATGGATGCCATTTTGTTTTGGCTTTGATTCCTTCGAAGTGTTTTATCAAATTCCGATGACTTCCACCTGATGTATGTTGTGAACTGCAGCTTGGCAGTGGCTTAGCATGCTGATATTATGTGAGGTTGACTTCATAAGGCTGATTAATGAATATTCTTTCCAGCTGTGAAGTAAGACAAGTCATACCTCCTGGGGGACGCAGAAGTACCCACCATCATCCTCCGTTCTCACATAAGGCAGCTGCTATTATTCTTCGTGTTGTTGTGACCAAGTCGATTCATTTCACATATAAATAACTCTTGCGAATTAGGAGTTTATGATAATCCTGTTAAATGTCTTTCGCATTCCTTCTTTGGTAATGATTGGATGGCAATAATGCACATTGAAAGCTTTGACTCCCTTCTATGTTCAAGTCACTGTAGCTGGCTTCTTGAGGGGTGTGGGGAGGGAAATTCGTGATTCTCCTGTTCCAGAAGCTTAAGGAATGAATATTAATATCTTTAAGTGACAGCAGTTATTTCAAGTTATTTCTTTCTTCACACAGGGAGTATAAAAGCTAGAATGTTTAAAGAACTTATATATAGTCTGGCACCACATGCTTGGTAGCTTGTGGTGTTTAAAACTGGCCCTACTCAGTGCAGAGAGAGACCAGAACAAAGTGTCCACTTCATACTCAGGTGCTTGGACAGCAGCTGGCCCCGTTGAGTTAAGATGAGGGTGACTCATGCTCTTTCCCAGATAACCGCACGAGCTATTTTAAAACCCGAGTGTGCTGCTTATAGTGAACGGCTTCATTTGCAGGATCTGTAGAGTTTGTCAGATGATAAAACTGAACAGCCAAACATAATTTCAAAATGACTTATTTAATAGAGACTCTTGTTGGCAGGCTTGCTTTAGAATCTATGTGTCTTCTGAGAATGTAAGTACTCATTAGAAACATTTTAAGAAAATTGGTCTATACTCCAGAACCCTGAACAATAAGGATATTTTCTGATCTCCTCTGAAAAAATTACTGCTAATTATACAAAATTGAGTGCAAATAGTACCAACGTAGTTATTAGCACCACAGATTTGATGAACTTTCCTCCAAAAAGAACTATAAATTATATAAAATAACGATTATGATAGTGAATAAGGCTTGTTATTGTATGTCATGCTGTCTAGTCTTAAAATATATTGTGCATTAAAAATTGGAGGACCTGCCTCTCAAGGTCTTTTAAGTCTTTTAACATTTCTCGAGTCTGTGTATGTGTGCATATCTATATTATAATATAGGCATTTCTGTGGATTACTCAAAAATAGATACCTCAAACCATTTTATAGACCTAGACATATTCTAAGTAGGCCTGACACCACTGTTCCTAGTGTCAGGGCGGAATGGGCATCTTGTGGGAGCTTTTGCCTCCTGGGTTTCTGCTTACATCATTCTGCGAGATAAGATGCTAACAATGCAGACCTGGACGCTCCCACAATAGGGTGAGATATTTCCATGTGACCATGCCATTGGGGTGTCCTGAAGGTTTATAAAGAGAATGGCACCGTGGTGATCATGTATCTGCCTGCATGGGTACTGTGGCTGAGAATGGAGAACTGAAGAGGGTTAATATTAATATTGGCTTGCTTGTTGTTTATGAGGTAAATTCTTATTGTGTAGCACAGGTTAGCCTACAACTCGCTGTGTAGCTTAGGATTGCCTCAATCTTGTAGCATTCACATGCTTTGGCCTGCTGAATGCTAGGATTATATGCATAAGATACCATACAGAACTGGTATTTTAAAAGATAAATTTCTTCTAATTGCTGGCTTTGCTGCCAAGATTCTAACTAGAACCAGAAAATAAGATATCTTATTTAGAAGACTAAATTAAAAGTCCTGAGAGATTGAGGTAGAGTCCAAACCGCAGCTACCGGACGCTCCGTCATCTGAGTCAGGCTAGAGAAATGTAACATGGCGCTGGGAAAAAGGATCCAAGCATTCAATCCTGGGCTGGAATTCTCACATCACCTCCAATTTCCTGGCATTTGTAAATCGTGCAAAGCTCCATGTTTCAGGGAAATGAAAAGAATTTTACGTTCCTTTACGGAGTGCTGTTAGGATTGAGTTGATTCCTGAAGACCCCAACAACAGTGCTTAGCAGGCGGCAAATTTTAATTCTAAACAGATGCTTCAATAATAACCATGGTATATACTGGCTACACTATTGTTTCTGTGGCTATTGTCTTTTATTGGCTATTGGAAAGCCAGAGTTAAGAACAGGGGGTAACTGTGTGGAGCATGTGGCATGCAGTGCTCCTCAAGGCAGTCTTTTTTTTTTTTTTCTTTTTTTTTTTAATTAGATATTTTCTTCATTTACATTTCAAATGCTATCCCGAAAGTTCCCTGTACCCTCCCCCGCCCTGCTCCCCTACCCACCCACTCGCACTTCTTGGCCCTGGCATTCCCCTGTACTGGGGCATATAAAGTTTGCAAGACCAAGGGGCCTCTCTTCCCAATGATGGCCGACTAGGCCATCTTCTGCTACATATGCAGCTAGAGACACGAGCTCTGGGGGTACTGGTTAGTTCATATTGTTGTTCCACCTACAGGGTTGCAGACCAAGTACTCAAGGCAGTCTTTAATTACTGAGCCACTTCCTTGAAAGACATTAGCTGATGAGAGCATGCTCAGCCCAGGATGGACCAGTGAGTGCCCCAAGCACTTCCTGCTGCTTCTCTTGTGGCTCCTGGAAGACTCCTACAGGGGTTCTGAGAGGTCCTGAAAACCACAGGCCTGAAGTCAGGCCCTGTATTAGGCCCTAGGATTCCTTATTTATAGGCTGTTGAGCACTAGTAGCTCTGTGGCCTTCAAATACCTCAGGAAGATGGAAGGAACAGACTCTGCAGGCCATGTTGAGTGAAGGCTGATCGTCAAAGCCAGAGCTCAAGTGTTCTGCTTGGACTTCCATCTGCATTTGATGAATGAGAACCACTGCTAATTAAATTTTGGCTTCTTTGGGGGTAAATACCCAGAAGAGGGTATCATATGACCCAGCTGGGTCACGTGACAGATCTGTTTTTAGTTTTCTGAGAAACATCCATACTGATGACCACAGAAGCTGACCTAGTTAACATTCATTCCTACAAGTAGTATAACACACCAATAGTGTCTACAACTTCCCCAACATTTACCATTGTTTTCTTGGCGGTCGACATCCTGGACTGGGGTAAGGTGGAATCACAAAGTAGTTTTCGCTAGCATTTCTCTGGCTGGTGGTACTGAATGGGATTTTTGTATTTCTTGGATATTTGTACTTTAAAAAACTGTCTGTCCATTTTATTAGCTCATTTGTTACCTGAGTTATGTAGATTTCTTTTGGTGCATGTGCACTTGTGTGTGTGTGTGTATGTGTGTGTGTGTTGATGTGGTATGGTGTGTGTCTGTGTATGTGTACATCTGAGTTGTATGTGGAATATTTCTGTGGTGTGGTTGTGTGTGCGTGTGTGTGTGTGTGTGTTCTCTTTATCACAGAGATACTTGCATATTACTAGAAGTTAAACTATCAAACCAGCCTAGGTGTCCATCAATAGAAGAATGGGGAAAGAAAATACCATTTATAAATAGGATGGAATTCTTCCCACAAATCAAGAAGAGGGAAGTTATGTTTTCAGAGAAACGGATGTGACAGAACATAGTCACACTAAATAAATTAAGTCAGTCTCTGACGATAACAAACAGTTCAGCTTTTCTCTTAATTTTGGATGCTAGAAGGTGGAAAATAAAGCCGTGTATGTACAGAAGACATGAAAACTGAAGACTGTCAGGTGGAGCACAGGATAGCTGCAGAAGTGGGAGGGATGAGGAAGAGAGCCTAAGACTATACTTAAAGCACCTTATGTGTTTGCATGGAAATTGCCTTTGTAACTACACTTAATAAGCTTTTAAAAGACAGATTATAGGTTCCTAAAATATAGAAACTTTGCTTAGATGATGAACTCAAAGTTTCCTTCAGCTGCAGTGCGTTACTCTGTATGTGCTGAGATGTCTATCAAATTGTTCACTGAACCGAACATGCAGAAGTAAATCTATGGATAAGGCATTAAATCCCAGACCTGAGGACACCAAACAGCAGGAAGAACAGTATGAAGTCACACAGCACTGTGCATCGTGAGGCTTTTTCACACTTGAGACAGCGCTAAGGGGGGCTTCTGCTGCAAGCCCCTCACCTCTGTGCTGAGAGGCAGCCTGTTTATGGAGAGCACAGTGGCCTTGGGCACTCTGTGGACAAGAAGCACAACTCTAATAGGAATATTACCTGCCTGCTCGCAACAGTTAAGTGCCATGTGCCGGAGCAGTCCTCTTGCTAGTTAGTGATTTCAGAAAATATCATTTCAAATTACATGTTTACAATTAGGATGCTGTGTTACTGTTAGAAGTAGATGGGAAATCTATCTCAGAAGCACTTAGTTCAATTGATTTGAAGAATACGTGAGGGAAATAAAGTCATCACTTTCTCTCTGAACAGAAAACCTGTACTGATCAAGGATTCGATAGGATATGTTGATAACTTGGATTAACCAAATGTTAAGGCCTCATTTTCAACTTTATGAAAGTAAAGAAAACATGCATGTTTATAAACACATACACACAAATACCCACAGAAAGATTATAATATATGACATTTTGATGATTAATATATAACAAGAAGTTGACACCCCTTATTAGCTTTACGTATGCTGTGGGCCGAAGACTACCCGTGAGTTTCCTTATCTATTCTGCCTCCCCTGTACGTTCAGTGTGTGTGTGTGTGTGTGTGTGTGTGTGTGTGCGCGTGTGTGCATGCGTGTGCGTGTGTGTGTGTGTGTGTGTGTGTGTGTGTGCGTGCGCGCGCGCGCGCGTGCGTTAATTAAGGTATACTTTTCATAGTGGTGCTGCTGTAGAATGTTAGTGTGGAGCATATCGCCTATTAACACTTCAGCATGGAAGGCTCCGTCATTATTTCCAGAGAGTTGAAACTTGATTAGTGACCTGGGGGCACAGGAACAATTCCATGGAGAACAGAAATCAGAAAGGCCCACAGCATGAAGGAAGAAGGTTCATCCATATGGAGGCCAAATGGGGGATGTCAGGAGCCAGGAGGTCCTATTGAATCCAGCAAGGATGGAGATATTGACCAAAGGTTGTCCTGTGGAGGGGTAATGAGGACAGCAAGGTCTGTCCTCTCAGGAGTTAGCCCAGTGTGTTGTCTATAATCCACCTCCAGCAGATGTCGGCAGAATCAAATTATTTTTATCCTAGCGTGAGTTGGGCAAGAGTAAAGATTTAATGTTAATATGTTTTTAGACAGTAAATGTATTTTTGTACGACTTATTTTCTAAAAACAAAGTTTCTCAAGGAAACATGATTTTCTGCTCTAATTTCACTTAGAAAATACATTTCACCTCAAAATAATTCTTTTGAAGGGAAATCAGTTCACATATAGAGAACAAATCACTCCTCCTTTAATAAGACATTTCCAATTATAGCTGTTGAATAACAAATCTGCTGTGAGAAGCTGGGTTCTTCAGTGTCCCATATGCACAGCTCTGATTAGGAGAAGGGAGAGATTCGTATCTTCTGCAAATGGCGAATTACACCCAGTAGGTGGGGGGAGGTGTATTTTGTTCTAACAGATGTTTTTTTAATTATAAAAGCTCTGACTAGCCCATCTTTGGGGAAAATATTCCTTTAAAAATATTTTTTAGCCTTAACTCTCCATCCTATAGTGACCATTACTTCAAAGATCCCAAAAGCCTTTAGGAGGATGTCTCCTACACTGCTGAGGTCCTTTCCAGAACATTCCGCGTCAGCGTCTAGAGAGCTTGCTAAGCACCCTGGCCACTTTCCCATCCAGGCTTTGGTCCCGCCTGCTGGTCCAAAATAAGCCATCAAATATTACAATGTCGTTTATAAAACAAGACCTGAGGTAACAACTGGCCAGGGGAATTGATTTAAACATTCATTCTGTTGTTAACTTACATTATTATTTCAAGCCTTGTATCTGTAGATTTTAAGTTATTTTTAAAAATACTTTAATATTAGCTCTATTACAGCATTTAAATGAACTGTTTCCTGTTCACTTTCCAGGGCTACTGCAACACATAGGGGCCAGGTGATTTTCAAAGACGCACTGGCCCAGCAGCTGTGTGAACAAGGAGGTAAGGTCACCCCTGACTTGCTTACTTGTGTTAGTCGTCTCCACATTACTCACAGCAGGTCCTCTGGCTTATATACTGAGCTATCATTTCATTAATGTTACTTTATCATGATGTTTTAAACTTGAGTTATTGACAAGTTCATATCCCTATTCATTATCTATCCATTAGTTATTGATAAAGGTAGCAGACAACTGAACATATTCACTGTGAGCAAATGAACCAAAAGTAATTTTATAATTTCATAATTTTTTTCTGAGTCACTTTTAGTTGTCCTAGACATGAAAATTTTAATAGTAATTGTAAAATTGTACAAAAATTCATTACCTTTAATTTGCCACTAAAGCTTCTGGCCAAACGTGTTTCTGATTATTACTTTACACTCCAATATCTCTGACTTTGCTTTAGTTGGTCAGATCATGAGCTGCTTATATACCTATATCTAGGTATAATATCTATCTAGCTGTTAGATAGACATAATCAGTATGGTTGGACCTAAGAAATGTGGTATTTGATAAGTTGTTACTATCAGAATTCTAATTTATTAGCTTACAGATTCTTCAATCATAAAACTTCTCTCATAATTTCAAAACCTATGATCTATATTCTTTGGTTAAATTAACTTTTTTCTATGACTTTCAAGAATGCAGACATTAAAATATGTCTTAAGAGGCAAACTTGAGAATTCTATTACAGTGTAAATTTCTTCTGTGTTAATGAAAATATTCACTGAAAATATAGAATACCATAAAGCAAGGAAAATCAATCTAAAAAATACATAATGTCAGAAAAGATATGTCCAATTCAAATTTACTAGTTCCTAAAACTAAATTCTCGTCAGCCTTACAAGTTCAAATCTGTTGTACTATAATTGGATTGGACTATTTAAAATAAAATTTAAAAAGCTAAGAAAATTAATACATACATGAAGACCAAGCTGCACATCTGCTACATATGTGTAGAGGGCTTAGGTCCAGTCCATGTATGCTCTTTGGTGGTTCAGTCTCTGTGAGCCCCTATGGGCCCAGGTTAGTTGGCTCTGTATGTCTTCTTGTGGAGCCCTCGACCCCTCCAGGTCCCTCAGTCTTTCTCCTGACTCTTACAAGACTCCCTAAGCTCCTCCTGATGTTTGGCTGTGTGTCTCTGCATCTGCTTCCATCAGCTGCTGGATGAAGCCTCTCAGATAACAGTTATGCTAGGTTCCTGTCTGCAAATATAGCAGGATATCATTAATAGTGTCAGGGATTGGTTCTCCCCCATGGTGTGGGTCTCAAGTTGGCCCAGCCATTTGTTGGCCATTCTCTCAATCTCTGCTCCATCTTTATCCCTGCATATCTTTGTAGGCAGGGCAAATTTGAGGTCAAAAGTTTTGTGAGTGGGATAGTGTCCCCCGCCCCTCCACTGGAAGTCTTGCCTGGCCTCAGAAGGTGGCCACTTCAAGCACAATAGTCCCTGCTGCTAGACATCTCAGGTGAGTCACCCTCATATTCTTCCAGGTCTCAGACTTGTCCCAGAGATGCCCTCTAGCTGATTTCCCTTCTCTCTCCTACCCCTCCCACCCATCACCTCCACTCTCCTCACCTAAACCCCAGCCTTACTCCCTTCCCCACCCCCTCTCCATTCCAATTCCCTGTCTCCATCCAGTTCCAGTGTCTATTTTATTTCTACTTCTGAGTGAGATTCAGGCATTCTTCCTTGGGCCTTCATTGCTTCTTTGGTTCTATGGATCGTAGCATGGTTATCCTGTACTTTATGGCTAATATCTGCTTATAAGTGAGTATATACCATGTATATCTTTCTGGGTCTGGATTACTCAGGATATTTTCTAGTTCCATCTATTTGCCCTTGTTTATTTGCATTTCAAATGTTATCCTCTTTCCTGGTTTCCCCTCAGAAACCCCCATCCCATCCACCCTCCTCCTGCTCACCAACCCACCCCCACTTCCTGGTCCTGGCATTCCCCTATACTGGGGCTTAGAACCTTCACAGGACCAAGGGCCTCTCCTCCAATTGATGACCGACTGGGTCATCCTCTGCTACATGTGCAGCTAGAGCCATGAGTCCCACCATGTGTTTTCTTTGGTTGGTGGTTTAGTTCCAGGGAGCTCTGGGGGGGTACTGGTTAGTTCATATTGTTGTTCCTCCTATGGGGGCTGCAAACCCCTTCAGCTCCTTGGGTCCTTTCTCTAGCTCCTCCATTGGGGACCCTGTGCTCAGTCCAATGGATGGCTGTGAGCATCCACTTCTGTAATTTGTCAGGTTCTGGCAGAGCCTCTCAGGAGACAGCTATATTAGGCTCCTGTCAAAAAGCTCTTGTTGGCATCCACAATAGTGTCTGGCTTTGGTGGTTGTTTATGGGATGGATCCTCAGGTGGGGCAGTCTCTGGATGATCATTCCTTTAGTCTCTGCTTCACACTTTGTCTCTGTAACTCTTTCCATGGGTATTTTGTTCCCACTTCTAAGAAGGTTCGAAGTATCCACACTGTGATCTTCCTTCTTTTTGAGCTTCGTGTGGTCTGTGAATTGTACCTTGGGTATTCCAAGCTTCTGGGCTAATATCCACTTATCAGTTAGTGCATATCATGTGAGTTCTTTTGTGATTGGGTTACCTCACTCAGGATGATATCCTCCAGATCCATCCGTTTGCCTAAGAATTTCATAAATTCGTTGATTTTAATAGCTGAATAGTACTCCATTGTGTAAATGTACCACATTTTCTGTTTTCTGTATCCATTCCTCTGTTGAGGGACATCTGGGTTCTTTCCAGCTTCTGGCAATTGTAACAAAGGCTGCTATGAACATAGTGGACCATGTGTCCATATTATATGTTGGAACATCTTCTGAGTATATATGCCCAGAAGTGGTATTGCTAGAATACTACTCAATTGCTGGTGGGATTGCAAGCTGGTACAACCACTCTGGAAATCAGTTTGGCAGTTCCTCAGAAAATTGGCCATGATTCTTTGGATACTGTAGGCTGTTGGAGCATCTTTGTGGTGTATGCCCAGGAGTAGTATAGCTAGATCTTGAGGTAGAACTATTCCCAATTTTTCTGAGAAACTGCCAGATTTCCAGTGAGGTTGTACAAGTTTGTATTCCCACCAGGAATGCTTGCTCCACATCTTTGCCAACATGTGCTGTCTTTTGAGTTTTTGATCTTAGCCATTCTGATGTGTAAGATGAAGTCTCAGAGTTATTTTGATTTGCATTTCTCAAATGACTAAGAACTTTGCATATTTCTCTCTTTTGTTTCTCAGCCATTAGAGATCCCTCTGTTGAGAATTTCCTGTTTAGCCCTGAACCCTATTTTTTTAATAGGGTATTTGGGTTATTGGTGTCTATTAGCCCTCTGCCAGATGTAGGGTTGGTAAAAGATTTTTTTCTCATTCTGTAGTTTTGTCCTATTGACAGTGTTTTTTGCCTTACAGGAGCTTTTTAATTTCATGGGGTCCCAGTTATTAATTGTTGATCCTAGTACTTGAGTTGTTGGTGTTCTGTTCAGGAAGTTGTGTCCTGTTCCAATTCATTTAAAGCTATCCCCCACTTTCTCTTCTATTAGATTCAGTGTATCGGGTTTAATGTTGAGGCCTTTGATCCACTTGGACTTGAGTTTTGTGCAGGGTGATAGATATGGATCTATTTGCATTCTTCTGCCTGCAGGCATCCAAGTTAGACCAGCACCATTTGTTGAAGAGACTTTCTTTTTCCATTGTATGGTTTTGGCTTCTTTGTCAAAAATGATGTCTGTGGGTGTTTGTATTTATTTCTGGGTCTTTAATTCTATTCCGTTGATCAGTCTGTTCTTATGGGAATACCATGTGATTTTTATTACTATTGCTATGTAGTATAGCTTGATATCAGGGATGGTGATACCTCCAGAAGTTCTTTTTTTTGTACAGGATTGTTCTAGCTATCCTAGTTTGTTTGTTTGTTTTTTATATCAAATTGAGAATTGCTCTTCCAAGGTCTGTAAAGAATTGTGTTGAAATTTTTTATGGGAATTACATTAAATCTTTAGATTGCTTTTGGTAAAATGGCCATTTTTACTATGATAAACCTACTATTCATGAGCATGGGAGATCTTTCCATCTCCTGAGGTCTTCAATTGTTTTCTTCAGAGACTTGAAGTTCTTGTTGTACAGATTTTTCAGTTGCTTGGTTAGAGTTACGCCAAGATATTTTATATCATGAAGGGTATTGTTTTCTAATTTCTTTCATATCCTGTTTATCATTTGTATAAAGGAAGACCACTGATTTTTTTAAGTTACTTTTGTATCCAGCCACTTTGCAGAAGGAGTTATCAACTGAAGGAGTTCTCCGGTAGAACTTTGGGAGTCACTTATGTATACTATCATATACTTTAAATAGTGATACCTTGACTTCTTCCTTTCCAATCTTAATCACTTGATCTCCTTTGTTTGTCTTATTGCTTCATGTACTACATTGAAGAGACAGGGAGAGGGTGGACAGCCTCATCTCATCCCCAATTTAGTGGAAATGCTTCGAGTTTCTCAATTTAATTTGATGTTGGTTATCAGCTTGCTGTATATTGCCTTTACTATGTTTATGTATAGACCTTGTATCCTCCATCTCTCCAAGACTTTATCATGAAGGGATGTTGAATTTTGTCAAAGGTTTTCTTACAGCATCTAAGGAGACAGTCCTATGGGTTTTCCCTCTGTTTGTTTTTATATGGATTACATTGATGGATTTCCTAACCATTCCTACATCCCTGGGATGAACTCTACTCGATTGTGGTGGAGGAGGTTTTTAATGTGTTTCTAAATTCAGTTTGAGTACTTTATTGAGTATTTTGTATCAATGTTCATAAGAGATATCGGTCTAAAGTTCTCTTTATTTGCTCAGTCTTCGTGTTGTTTAGGTATCAGGGTGGCCATGGCCTTTTAGGATGAGTTTGGCAATGCTCCTTCTGTTTCTATTTTGTGGGATAGTTTGAGGACTAATATAACATTAGCTCTTCTTTGAAGATAAGGGAGAATTATGTGCTAAAACCATATCGCCGTGGCCTGTTTTGTTTGTTTGGGAGACTTAATGATTATTTCTATTTCCTTAGGGGTTATAGGATTATTTAAAGAGTTTGCCAGGTCTTTACCTAACTTTAGTAAGTGGAATTTATCAAGAAAATCATCCATTTCATTTAGATCCATTTCATTTTGTGGAGTAAAGGCTTTTGAAGTAAAACCTAGTGATTCTTTGGGTTTCCTTGGTGTCTGTTTTATGTCCCCCTTTTCATTTCTGATTTTGTTAATTTAGATCTCTGCCTTTTAGTTGGTTTGGCTAAGGGTTTGTTTATCTGGTTGATTTTCTCAAAGAACTAGCTATTGGTTTCGTTGATTCTTTATATTGTTCTCATTGTTTCTAATTATTGATTTCAGCTTTTAGTTTGATTATTTTCTGTCCTCTACTTCTCTTGTGTGTGCTGGCTTCTTTTTGTTTTAGAGATTTCAGGTGTGCTTTTAAATTGCTAGTATGAGATTGTTCCAATTTCTTTATGGAGGCCCCTAGTGCTATGAACTTTTCCTCTTAGCACTGCTTTCATTGTGACCCATAAGTTGGATTTGTTGTGCCTTCATTTTCAATGAATTCTAGAAACTCTTTAGTTCCTTTATTTTTTCCCTGAAGCAGTGGCCATTGAGTGAAGAGTTGTTCAGTTTCTATGAGTTTGCAGATGTTCTGTTGTTTTTGTTGTTGTTGAAGTCCATCTTTCATCCATGGTAGTCTGATAACATACAAGGGGTTATTTCAATTTCCTTCTATCTGTTGAGGCTTGTAGCTCACCTCTCCCTGACAGTACCCCAGGTGGACCTGGTAGTGAGGGGATCACATGCACACAATTTACATTTGGCAGGTACCATGTTGTTAGGATGAAAAGAACAACAAGCTTTTCGTTGGCACAAGAAGATCCACAAAAGTCCCATTGGTGCAAACAAGATAAGGCAGGCGGCCCAAGGAGATGTCAGCTTCCTGCAGTCAGGGAACTAACTGGTGCTACAAACCAAGGGTTTACTTTGAATCTTTCTACTTTTAATTAAAACATTATTTCCTCAAATAAAATAACATAATTTTTCTTGTAATGATTTTCTGTGTATTACATGAAAAGTACCTAATATATTTTATGAAAGAAAAAAGTAGCCTTCCCTGTGTATCATAGCACTGGGCCTTTTATTTATCGTGTATTTTAGTATGTTGGTCTTAAATTAAATTAAGCAACTCAAAACAAGGTTTGTTTTGTGGAGCATAGGAACAAGATCATTTTAAGATTATATTTCGGCTAAACATGTTGAAAAATAACTGTCAGAACACATGAGCGATGAGAGAAGACAGTGGGTCAGCAGCCTTGGTCCCCTTCCTCAGAAGACTGGCCTGCAAATCAGTCCCAGCAGTTTCCGGGCTTCTGCCCAGGCTCACAGCCATTCACTATGTGTTCCCACCTCATGCTGCCTCCTTTCAGCCACACCATGAAACCCCTGAGTGTGCCTCATTCCATAAGCCCAGTGCTACTTGCACCTAAAATATCCCCTCTTCCTTGCTCAGATCAACCTTTTGTGTCTCTTGTTCTGGCTGACTCGGGCTTTCTGATTCACATGCAAGAAAGCAAGACATTTTGGCTTGGCAGTAATAAAGTTGTGGTGTTTCTAGCTCCATCCATTGTCTGCACCGAGTGGCCTTGTCTGAAGCTGATTGTTTATGTTCCACAAGAGAACCCAGGGGCCAGCTGCCGGGCTCCACCAGCTGCTTATGTCAGGGACTGCCCCTGCCTCTCCTGAGAAGGAGGAGAGAAAGCTTGGGAGCAGTCATTCACTTTCAGGTTTCAGGCTTCACAAGTCCTTTGAAATCAGGGGTTCTGGTTGGAACTGTGCTGGTGTGACCTCCTCTTACGGAAGCTGGCAGAAGCTGTACTCAGCAGTCAGAGTGGGAAGACTCCAGCAAGCAAGGTCCACTGATGTGAGACAGTGGGTGCGAGCTGTGCAGGGTGCGAGCTGTGCAGGGTGGCGAGGGTGTGAATAATTCTTTTCTTCTTAAGCTTGCCTGGTTTGTTGTTGTTGTTGTTGTTGTTGTTTTGTTGTTGTTGTTGTTGTTGTTGTTGTTGTTGTTTTGTTTTGTTTTGTTTTGTTTTTTTAATTTTACAATGAAATTAAGTTGAGTGGCACAAATAACACAAATTCTTCCTATCCCCAAATTACAACTGTGCATTTTACCTTTTGAAGAGGGAGGGGACCTTTGCTGAGGTGGTGAACTAAATTATTTCTCAAGAGTGGAAGATAAACGCAGAGTGCCCACGTCTCCCTCATATGAGGACTCTCCTGACTCCTGATAGGATCTGTCTCTGTCCTATCCTAATTATCTGTCGAATGCTCATTCCCCCACCTGGGAGCTTTTGGAAAGAGGAATCAAGCCTTAATTTGTTTTTCTTTAACACATAATAAGCTTGAGTTAAAGCATGCACTTAATAAATGATGAAGAATCAACTTGAAGGATTTACTGTTGACAACTCACTGCCTCTCCTTTTCCCTTCCAATATTTCCCATGGGGCACAGTGGGGCAGCCTGGCTGGCACAAAACCGTGAACCCCATACTGATGTTGATTGTAAAATGTATTAAAACTCTGTGAGTTAGGACTGGGAGATGGCTTAGTCAGAAGTGTGCCTGCCATGCAAGCGAGCAGACCTAAGTTCAGATCTCCAGGACTCAGGTAACAGATGTGGCATGCATTTCACCTACAGCGCCAGGGTGGCCCAGGACAGAGAATGGGAATCCCGAGAGCTACTTGGCCCTCCAGCCTATTTGAATCACTGAGCTTCAAGTTCAGTGAGAGATCTTATCTTCAAAGACTGCTGACATTGACTTCTGGCCAGTATACCCATGTATACACATGTGCATGCACACTCACATGTTCACATGTTCAAATGCATGTGTACACACACACACACAGAGCCTCACCATACTCACAAATAGATAAATATGTACTATTTAAATACATAAATAAAACTGAAATTCTGAAAATCGTTCACAGATTTTCATTTTGATTAGTGAATAGCATTAGGTCACACATCGGTATTTTTAAATTCATCTTAAATTCTGAGGTTCTAGAAGTAGCAATAAACAATCTACAGATGGGTTCTTCTGACAGTCATGGTACAAACAGGGGGCAAAGGTGTCCTCTTCATGCTGGAGCTACTGCTGTGTGGGGTGTGGGGTGGGTGTGGGTGGAGGACGGGGGCTGTATACTCACAGTTGCTTTAAAGTGGAAGGTGCTCGTGCTCATTCAGAAGTCACCTAACAGTCCTCTCCAAGGATTACAGAGTGCTGCCTCACTGTGGGTGACAGCTTCTTTGCTAGCATAGGTCACGTGGTACGTCAATAAACAGAGCTCAGCAGTGTGGGAGGCAGGGGAAAGGCATGGCACCAGATCAGGCAGGTCTCACAGAGGAGGTGATACTGGAGTCAAAAACAAGGAAGAGCAAAGGGATTGGCATGTGCCTCTCCGAGAGACCGCCTAACATGTCACTAAGATTTTAAAGACAGAAATGGTGGTGAAGTGCTGCTTATGGTGATCAAATTCAATAAGCAAATTTAGAGTGGGCCAAAAACTTGGAAGGAAGTGGAGGAGACTCGTCCTCCACAAGAGTTACTATTAGACAATCTAGAGACTGATGGAGTCATAATATATTCTGCCTCACATAAAGTTAGTACTCGCTACATAGCCTGGGCTATCCTCAAAATTGCCTGATCCTCCTGCATCCATCACACAACTATTGTGATTACAGTCTTATGCCTCCATATCTAGCCCCACAAATATTTATGATTAAAAAAATTAAACCTTGAAAATTCACATGAATTATATATACTTCAACAAAAATGATCACCATTGTCAACATCCACTGGAAACATGGAAAATTCTTACTCTTTAGAGGCTTACCCAAGTGCCCAATGTGATACTGATGTAGTAGGACTTACACAGGACTAGTGGTGCTCACAAGGCACGGCCAAGGATGGATCTGGTAGAGTAAGTGTACATGTGTGCTCACTGCCTCATATCTTCTCAGCATGCCCTCTTCAAAACACACATTGGCTTTTTGGCAAGGCAAGATGGCAGGCTTAGTAGCCTGACAGCAGCCATGTCCCATACTGCCCCCAAAGGTGCACAGCATTTACAAACCATGCTGGCATCCTCTGCTGTGGGGTTGATGGTGGTGGCTGAAGCTGAATATGCTTTGTACCAGTAGGAACGGCTCAGGCTTACAGCTGATGCAGAGAAACTCGAGCGGTTTGCTTTCCAGCACCCTCACAGCTGGGTGGTAGACTGGATGGAGATGCTGTCTATGGGCACTGGGTTGTGGTCATAGGCTCTATTGTTTTATCAGACCAGACCCCAAATTCTTTCATTTTTAAATCATTTGTCTTAAGGATTGTGGAAATATAAACTGTGAGGTAAAAGTTGGATAATCAAACGCATAAAGTAAACTGGGTATTTAAATTAGATGTTTCCTTTCAGTGTGCCTGTCAAGGTGGGGTGCATCTCAGTGGTAGAGCTAACAATAACGGTGCTAATCATGCATGAGGCCCTGGGTCAGTTCCTGCAGTGCAGTCAGCCAGCCAGTCAGTGATATTTTAAATAACACTCTAGGTCATATCTACCACTTTCTTCTCTTGGCTGTTCCCTTGTTACTCAATAGCTTAAATTAACAAATATTATTAAAATAACCTAAGTTGCAAAGTCTTTATTAAACCAGTCTCCTTTCACAGCGTTAGTCAGAGTTATGTTTTACCTCACCAACTTTGACTGTTGGAAGGGGAACTAATTCACGTGAATGTTCGCAGTGTTAAAGATTCGCTTGTCAAAGGCATCCGTTTCCCCATGGCTGTTTTGTGGCTTGAATTTCACCTTAGCAGCTACAACTCCTGTTCCTGACATCCCAAGGCTTGTGATTTACAACAGAGAAAGCTAGGGAGGAGGCTGGGGAAGCTCTTTAGGAGCCCCAGGCCCCCTTCAGGATCTGAAAAAGTACCCAGTAGAGGAGAGAACTAAGGCTGTCCTGGGGCGCTGACAGAAACAGTGTCCCTGAGTGATCCAAGATTAAGAGGAGTGACAGAGCTGCGTCATATGGCCACAGTAAAACTTCCTGCTAGTGCCCCTGGGTGGGTTGGGCTGCTTTTTAAGACTTCCAAAAAAGGGTGTTTTAGACTGATGCTGTTTTTTTCCAAGGTGATTGAACAAGGATGTAAACAGCCTTCTTTTCAGTTCTGGGGGCTGTATACATTCCCACTTGACAGCTTTATCTGGTCTAAAGTCAAAACACCAAGATTTATGCTTGAAATGAACTTGACACTGGCTGCCTCTGAATGCCCATAGAGCCTGCCTTCTACTCAAACTGCTATATAATCTGCTGGATCCCCTCATATTTTAAAGGACAGAACCTAGATTTGAGTGTATGTAATTACTTGGGAGAGAAATTGCTGTCAACATACATCAATCATATTTTCATTTTTCCTTGTGAAATATTATTTCACACAACTTGTTAATTCATTTTTATTTTGATGTATGTATGAAAATACACTTGTGTCATGTTACAAATTAGCATAGGTTTTCATAAGTTTTTAAGCATTGGAATGTATTCTTATTAATTAGAATTTATTGTGCTCTGTTGTCAGTAGGCGTATGCGCTACTGTACCAGACCCATGGGAGTTGTGTGGCAAGACGAGGCTGGTTCCCTGTTCTCGGTTTGCAGTATATAGATGCTAGTCCAAACCCGTAACTAAAAAACAAGTGTGTGTGTGTGTGTGTGTGTGTGTGTGTGTGTGTGTGTGTGTACATACATATAAAGAAACAGTCAGTGAAGAGGTATCATGCTGTGTCCTCTGAGGCCTTGCTCAACTGTTTCTTCTCTGTCTCATAGTTTCAGCATCTTCCTTTTTAGGGCCCCCACCCCGGCACTGTTTACATTGCTGAGACCATCGCTCTGTGGGGCAGGAATTTTGACTTTGCATGCATCCCTCTGACTGGTTTTTCCCTCACACTCCAGCTCCTTGAAAGAACAGCATGTGTCCTCTAGGTGCACTCCCAACTCTTGCCTGGCTTCCCCTGCCAGTGACACAGGAACTGATATCTGCAAGGGGACCAGCAGCCTACGAGGAACCCAGGCAGGCCAGTGTCCTGCTAGACCTACCTCCTCTCAGTTTCCTTATGATTGACTCCTCTGCCTCAGTGTTCATGCTGGGGCTTCAGGGATTTCATTCTTGAGTTGCTTACCACACTCATGTGACCTGACACCTTTGTCAGCCGCACCAGGTATGACATCACACGTATAGTTTTCATCTCTGGAACTCTGCCCGTTTGTTCTGTGAGGACTCAGTGCCAATACGACACTGTGGTCGGGATTGTAGAATGTGGATCTCTGTACTGAGAACATGGAATATGAATTTCACTCTGTGTAAATTTCTGTTCTGGAACCCTGTGGCTGTGAAGCTCTTCTGAGTCTCAATGCCCTTGTCAGTTAAATGGGAAGAATTACAGTACTGCCCTTCCAAGTCATCCCATCTCGTTCCTAAGACCCTGTTCTTCTAGTCTGCACCCCTAAGGAATATAGTGAAGGGAGTAACTGCCATCGAGGCCTGCATGGCATAATGGCTGGCACCTAAGTGAGTGTTAGTTATCAGCATATTTTAGTCGCTTTTCCTGTTACTGCGAAGTAAGAGCTGTTAGAACAACCTGAGGAAGGATGTGCTTAGTGTTGTTCACAGTTTGAGGTTGCAGGCCATCATGGTAGGGAAAGGGTGGCAGCATGGATGTGAAGCAGCTGCTCATGCTGCGTACAGTCAGGAAGCAGAGAGAGATGAATGCCTAGTGTCTGGCTCACTTTTTCATTTCTATATTGTCTAGGGACCCCAGCCCAAAGCATGGTGCTTGCTACCCTGAGGTTAGGTCTTCCCATTTAAATCAGCCCAGTTTAGAAGCTTCGTCACAGAAATGCCCAAAAGTAAGACTCCATGGACCCTGAGTCTCATCAAGTTGATAGTTACAAGTAGCCATCATGGACGAGTTTCGCTGAGGAGCTGTTTTAGGATCTTCATCTCAGTTCTAACCTGGGTGTTCTCTTCCCTTGGTTCCACCTCTCTTTATTGCAGCTCTGTGCTTTAGTATCGGCCCAAGCAGGAGGCAGATTCTCCGGAGCATCATTTGCTCATTCCTGCACGTCTTCCGTGCTTACGCCAGTGTGTTACAGAAGATCAACTTGTTTAATCTTCTTACTGTTCCTTAAAGCAGCTGTCGCGTTTCATAACCACTGCCACTTTTTGGAACAACCATCCATCCATTCATTTATCCCTTGACACGAACTGCATTTGAAATCATGTGACCACAGCTCCCCAGCCTTTCAAGGTCCTCTCCAGACTGTCCCCGTCCCCTCTCCCTCTACATTCCCTTCTGCCACTCTCTTCCTGCATGGCCCCTTCCTCTTCCACTTCCTCTCATTCTTCTTGTCTTTCTCCTGGTTGCTCCAATCTCAAAATGTTATTTAAATCTTAATCTCAGATCTTGGGCTTCTGGTTAACTTACTAACTTTTTGAGTTCACAGAGGTCTAGAATTTTTTTTTTAATTACAAAACAACATTTTAAGATAATCTACCAACAACTCTATTATTTTATATTCTTTTTCACTCAAAATTGCTATTCATAGCATGGCTAATTTTTTGAAAAATAAGTGACTGTTTCTCCAAAAATATGTGTTCATGAGCAGTAGGACGATGAGTCATGAGGTTTAGTCACTAAGGTCCTGTTATTGAGAGCTCATGGAAGAATCAGTCTTACCTGAAAGCGTTCTCTAAGTCATAAAGATATATTTTTTGTTCTGATCCTAGTCAGTTTATCTTAGGATAGGAGAGAGGCTAAGCTGCTGTAAAACACAAATCAAATTGAAATGGGGATGAGAAGGAGGGAGGAGAAAAAGAATTGCTAATACTGCTGGCTTCTGTGGATAATTTAGCTGCTTTAAATATTAAGTAATCTTTTATATTGATCATAACGATTTCCTGAATATAGGGAGAACTATTTTCATTCCAAATTTATAACATTTTTGGAAGTTTAATTATCATACTTGAAGGTCAAGCGGTGCTTTATTGCAGTAAAATACAAAAAGTAATAAAGAAATTATTCCTGGGGAGATGAAAGTCTCGGTTCATAGCTCATTAAATACTAACTTCACAGACCATGTCTAATTTGTCATATTTAGCTTTAGAAATTTAATACATTAGAATTTCAAATTAGGTGAAAACATACATGAGACAAAACTACCTAGGGCCTTTGAATTCCAAAATGATTTAGGAGGTAGAGTTCTGATAGCCTAATGCCTGTATGCCTGTGAATTGCCGTGTGTGTGTGTGTGTGTGTGTGTGTGTGTGTGTTATTGCTTACACGATTCAAAGATGATGTTAGGCACCCAGCGATATCAACAGTCAGCTCAACTTCAGACATCTCCATTTTCTTCTCAGTGTATTGAAGTCTTCATTGTACTGACTACTCCATTCAATAACTGGGCTGAAATTTATTAGTGCTTTGGAGACACATGCTGACTTAAAAGCATGCCTAGGCTCCTGGGGTTGCGTCAGATTCTGGTAGACCCAAGCTTTCAAAGAGTGTGAACAGATTTCACGTTTTGATTTTCGCTGCATTGGGTGGCTTGGTTTTTGTTCTCACTTTTTGAGTAGTAGGGATTTCCCAATAGATATCCAGTACAGAGCTCTCTCCTAACTCTAACTCAGCCTTGTCCAATGGAAATATAATCTGAGCCTTATATGTGAAGTGCATTTAAGTATTAGAATATCTTGCTTATTTAAGATTTTATAAATGTTCAGCTAAAAGTAGCATCACAGGCCTGCCTGTCCTGAACTTCTTAAAACTCTTCAAAACCAGATTGAGTGTCACAAAAGTTCATTTTTCTTTATATTCACATATTGACAAAAATTGTTCATGTTTTCTTTTTTTTAAGAAAGTTGATCTCATGCTGAAGCAAAGCATGTGTGTATTTCAGGGCTATGTACAAATGGACTTTTTTTTTAACCAACCTAGTATTGATAATATGTAACTTATAGAGGGGTAAGGCATGAGCTTAAAAACAATGTAACAGGACAAAGCTAGGATTGTTTTCTAAGGTTTTGTGACAGTTTAGCTAACACTAGAATATACAAGTTAAAATCTAACATTGATTCAGGTAAGGAAATGTGTATAGTCATTATGCATTTCTAGTTCATTTTATTTCTGTGTGTGTGTGTCTGTGTCTGTGTGTGCGCGCGCGTGCATGCGTGTGTGGTATATGCGTGTATGTGGAAGCCAGAGGCCAGCAGCAGCTGTCTAGCTTCATTACTCCTCTCCTTATTTTTAAGATACAGTCTCTCACTGAAGCTGGGACTCACTGGTTCAGCTGCCCTGGCTGTGCAGTACCCAGGACCTGCCTGTCTCTCTCCTCCATTGCTGGAGTTTCAGATATGCACCACCACATTGGGCTTTTTATATGGCTGCTGGGAAGCCTAACTCAGATCCTCTTGCTCGTTGAACAAGCACTTTGCTCACTAAACCATCTCCTAGCCCTATATATTTCTGGGTTTGGATTTTCTAAGTCAAACCTGGTATCATAGCAGATAACTGTAATCCCAACATTTGCAACTTGAGACAGGAAGATTGAGAAAAGTTTGAGGGCAGAGTGGGCTAGGTAGTGACTATACTCCGGGCACTCTGGACTATAGAACGAGACTCTGCCTCATTCCGTTTCAACCCCATTCTTTGGCTATTCCTTTCCCTCTGGAGACTTCCTGCTCAGCCTGTACAGACACGGGGTGACACAGGAGGACAGGAATCAGCGTGCCACAGTCTGTCTTTGACTCTTGGATATTTGACAAATATTCCTTTTGTTTGAAGAAAACCTTCATTCAGAGTTAAAAATTCACTGAGCCATTGTAGAGCCCTTGCAACTTAACCAATGAGCATCAACACACAACACAAAACCTTGGAATATATTATCTTCTATTTTGTAAGAGTTCCACAATTGGCTTTAATAAGCTTAATCATGGCACTTGTCATAGATCCTGCCCTTTAAAAACCCACAGAAGTATCTTCAGCATGCATTATATGTTAGTCTGGAGCAATAAGACACGCCAATCTTATTTTAAAATGCTGTTAATTTGAATTCTTAGTCTGGCATTACTGACCTATTGCCCATTGTGGGGGAAATTGATCTTTATATCTAGTTGAAATTCTTCTTTGATAGTTAGAAGAGACTTTTGAGTGTGTGTCGTGAAGTCTTACGTCTAGGTAGTGAATTGACATTTCCTCAAACTTGGAAATCATTATGGGAGAGGGAAGAAGTAACATCGGCAGTGTGGACTGGGCAGGATCCTGTCTGTCCGGACTTGGTGCTTTGCCTTCCTTACACGCACATTTGAGCACACCACCCTGCACCTTTGGCTCATAGATGTTCAGAAGATCATTGTATACTTATGACTAATCCCACAGATGTCCTTAGCTTCCAATCCTACAATCTTGTGCGCCCAGTGTTTCATCTTCTACCCTTTACTCTGAACATTTTTATCAAGTCATGCTGCACCTGAGGTCTCCCACAGGCCATCTTCTTCCCTCCTCTATCTCTCTCTTCCTCCGCTGATATTTAAAAACTCAGCAGGGAAAGTATCTTCTCCGTAAGCCTCTCCAGATAGTCCTCAGGTCCTAGCCAGCTAGTCTTAGAATCCCTCTCTTCTCCCCCAGCCTCACCCCAGCGCCCTCTGAACACAGTACACTCCGTCACAGCCATGCCCCCTGACAGTGACCTCTTTTAGGGGGTAGAAGCATGAGATAGGCTTTTTTTTTCCATTATCCAAATGGGCAAAACAGCTCATGTCATGAAATGGGTGCTCAGAAAGAGCTGTCATATTGCATTTATGTTGCGAGCTTGCGGGATACTGTACCTGTAAAATGGGGGGGGGGGGCTTTATTCATTGTAGAAGGAACCATAACTTTTAAATATAATGAGTAGTAAACTGACCATTTTATTTTAGGATGTTTGTTAGCATTTTCCCCCTTAATCTTGCAGAGTAAAAAGCCCCTATCTGTGTGAGTTATCTCCTGTAATCTGAATTCCTCAGCTGTGTTTGGGATTACTGGTCACTGGATTTTGTTTTGTCACCAATTAGTCATCATTCTTCTCTATTCTTCTTTTGTTCCAGCTCCCACAGAGGCCACTGCTTACTCGCACCTTGGTAAGTGTTAAGGCTCTGATGCCATTAGCTTAATACTTGGCCACCCGCCCCGCCCCGCCCACCCCTTCTCTGGCCATGTGAGCACATGCTGTGGAGAGGACACTCTGCATCTCTGACCTTTCCTGAGCTGGGGTCCAGACTGCTGGGGCAGAGAGCCCCAGAGGAAGCCCCTGCACTGCCCTTCGGGAGTTCCATATGTCAGTGCCCTTACTTTAGAAGCCTGTTCAGTGTCACCTCATGACTGAGCATCCAAAGGCAGAGATTCCCCTGCCTATCCAACCAGAGCACAGAGGCAGGAGCCATGGGTGTGGATAAGCTCGAGTCATTTTAAATTTAAGACTTCTGCTCAGATTCTTAAATTGGAAAAGAGAAATCATTCGATTTTCTTATTCTAATATTAAAGGGAAGCTGTTAAGTGATTACTTGAATTAAAAAAAACTGCATGATTTGCTAACAGTACTGTGTACTCGGTGGCCCCACCAATTCAAGGCGAGGTTATGGGATGGTTTAAAGCACAAATTCTGGAACTGGGCTGCCTATGCTTATCGCACCTCCACCACTTGCTGTAAGTTATGGCATTGCTCGAGTAACCTGTCTGTGCTCACGTGTAAAATAGAATCAGTAACAGTACCTACCTCCCTGGGTTAAGTGCATGCAGGTTAAGTGAAATTTCAAACTATATAGTTAAAGGCATGGCATTGTCTGGCAATAAGTACAGAATGTGTTTATCCACTAAAGGGGGGTTGTCTCTACAGAACAAGAACCATTAAGAGTTAAGTTTACCATGTTGTGTCAGCAAAGACTTATTTTAAAAACCAATTTCCTACCTTCTGCGACTTAATAAAAGTGAAACGAACCATCTTAGCCTGCCCCAGTCCTTCCTGGAGTCACTTACTGTGGGCCTCAGACAGGTCCATTGTTTGTCTCTCGAGCTTTTCCTTTCAACCTACAAACCCAATTAATTTATTTTTCTCTTTGGAAAAATCTGCCTTGAGAAGCTTTGCTTTTATGTAATGCTACAGCTCGGGGCTTCTCTTGGCAGATGAACATAACTGCTTAGAAGCATGCCTGCTGGCAGCCACGACAGGCTGGTGACCCGCGGTGGTGCAGCAGAGTCTTGGCCAGGCTGTGACCTGAGAGAGCTCTACCCTGTAGGCTTGTCAGACACTGTATCCAAGTGCCTGGAGGAATCATTAAATCCCACCCATGCTCGGAGTCTAGCACTGGGTTCTCCAGTGAGTAGCCAGCCTCTCCCCATTGTCCTGCCTCAGGCTCTGGGGAGGAACAGCCAGTCGTCCTAAGTACATGCTGATTTGCTGGTTTCTGGGGTTCATTATTTGCTTGCCTGCTGGCATACCTGGTATTCAGGGCTTGCAGACTGCCATAGGTGGGATGTCACCAAAGAGAATTTGAAATCATCTTCCCTGATATTTGGAAGAGATTTTAATTACCCAGCGAGTTCAGAGAGTTGTGTGACTGAGCCCCTACGAGCAGAAAATATCAACTCTGAAAACTACAAAAATTGTAAGGGTCTCTGTTAGTCAAGTGACATGATTTTATTTTTATCTGAAAACTGGCTAGATCGAACAAAATCATAAGTAAAAGAGCTAGAGGATTCATGTTACCTAAAACATCCTGGGCAAGCCTCAAAAGAAAAAAAAATTCAGTGAGAATGCTTAAAATAGTAATTAATTTCTCCTTCCACACGTTGAGCATACTTATATTGAAGCTGTCCGTGAAATCATTTTTGTCTCTTTCTGCCAGCCCTTTCAGAGTAAGTAGGCATGTTATGCGTATGAAGGTGTTCTTTGCCATGCCCAAAAGACTAATACTTAAAAACCGGTGGGATACAGCTGCACAGCAGTGGTACTATATACCACCCTGGCCACCATTCTAGCAACCCCATTACACAGTCAATTTTAAGTTGATTCTATAGTCATACACATAGAGAATATTTTTCCTTGCAATCCTGATGGGAAACAAAGTTAGCAACGAGGGCACACTAGATGAATAGTGAGCAGAAGTGGGGAGTTCTAAAGATCAAGCCAGGGCAGCAGGGACAGGAGAGTGCATGGTCACTCTTGGTTGTAGTAAGAGCCAGAATGCTCGCTCCATTGTTCCAGCCTTGTCTGGGCTGTGTCTCTGTAGACATGGATAAATATGGATCAGGGATGAGTAACAAGGTCTGTGTGACCTCTCTTCTTTGCCCATTTGTCCTTTCTACTTGTGACCATTCATCGGTTTCTCTTCTGGGGGCTCTGGATTTCAGACTTCAAGAAGTCTAAACAGCATCACCTTTGCCCTCAGCATTAACAGAGCAATTACAATCAACCACTAATTTAAAATTCAGTTCTCGCTTAAAATATGGGTATTCTTCATAGATGCAGCATGTTGACACCCATAACCAAATCCCCCTCTGTAGTGTGATTCTTCGCTAAATACTTTCTTTCTCTCCTAGCTGAAATACACAGTGACAGTGTGATCCTACGAGATGACTTTGACTCCTACCAGCAACTGGAATTGAACCCCAACATATGGTAAGTTACAAGAACGTGTTGAATTTCGAGTTGTGAAATGATGGTGACCTTGTTTGATGAAAAGTTTTTCTCCCTGAAGGGTCAATTTTTGAATATTCAACAGCTCTTAAGTACTAATGTATTGGTGGGAATGGTTAACTGCGGACTACACTTGTATACTTAACTGCTCTTGTGTAGGGCAGCAGGCTTGGGAGAATAAAGGGAGTGGGAGAAAAATCCTCCTCCCTCCAGAGTTCCAGTGCTCTGGGTGGGCAGATGTGGGAGGACTGTGCACACTTTCCATGCGGCCCAAGGTGGGTGTCTGGCTGTTGGAAGCCATGGACCCAAGCCCGCAGGGGTTTTGACAAGGGGCAGTCCGAGGTCTCTGGGCCTCATGGAGGCCAGAGATAACAGGTTCTTAGTCTTGGGCAACCTAGACTGGACACTGCAGAAGAGCTGAGAACAAAGTAGAGGCCCTGGGGGCTGCTCGGTCATCCCTGGGGCCGAAAGGAGGAGAGAGCAGGGAGAGAGGGGGTGCTGGGTGGTTCCCACAAGAGTGAAAGTCCTTGGTCTGGTCTGTGGCTGGAGCGTAGGAAGGCCATCTGGCAGGAAGTTAGATGCGGCTCTTTAGGGGAAAGCCTATTCCATCATTCAAGCATGGTGGGCCTTGATAAACAGAGACAGTCTATGGTTTTAGAGCTTTATTGTAGAAAGGCAGAGAGAAAGAGAGAAGGTAAAAGAAAGAGAGAGGCCAGCCATGACCACCTGGAAAGAAGGGGGAAGGGAAGGAGAAAAGGAGGGCTAGAGATGAGAGTAAGAAAGGTGAGAGCTTAAAGGGTGAGGGGGGGCTAGCAGGTCCTTTTATAGTGGGCTGGGCTACCTTGCTGTTGCCAGGTAACTGTGGGGAGGAGCATACCAGGCTATAGTCAGGTAACTGTAGGGGTAGAGTCTAGCCAGAATGCCAGGAGCTTGGGACATTGTCTGCGTGACTGATAGTCACAGAATTATGGAGTTGGGGGCTCTGTGGTGTCAGGCACCTATCTCTGGGAATGTGGCTCACTGTTCCATCCCTTGTAGAGTTTTCTACTGGGTCTCTGGAGCAAGCCTTTCTCAACCAAAACAGGTGGCCTTTCACGGTCCCACACTCTTGAGTACAAATGCAATGGTAAGAATGGCTAACTTCGAATGGACTGCACTTGTATACTAGAAATAGCGCCTATTTTGTTTCTTCCTTAAAATCAAATGTAGGCATTCTTCAAATTCTTGAAAGTCTTTGGACATATTTAGTTTTATAATATTTCCATGTGTTATTGTAATTTACTTTGCTATTGCTATGATAAATACCATGATCAAAATAAACTGAAGGAAGAAAGAGTTTATTTTAAGTTTGCACTTCCAGGTTCATCTCAGGGCAGGAATCTGGAGGCAAGACCTGAAACAGAGACCATGGAAGAACACTGCCTCTAGGCTTGTTTCCAGGTTCATGTTCAGATGCCCTATAGAGATGCTACTGCCAACAGTGGGCTGCCCTGAGATGCAGTTGCCAACAGTGGGCTGTCTAGGGATGCTATTGCCAACAGTGGGCTGTCTAAGTATGTTACTGCCGACAGTGGGCTACCTAGGGATGTTACTGCCAGCAGTGGGCTGTCTAAGTATGTTATTGCCAACAGTGGGCTGCCTAGGGATGATACTGTCAACAGTGGGCTGTCTAGGGATGTTACTGCCAGCAGTGGGCTGTCTAGGGATGCTATTGCCAACAGTGGGCTGCCTAGGGATGTTACTGTCAACAGTGGGCTGTCTAGGGATGCTATTGCCAGCAGTGGGCTGGGCTCTTGTACATCAATTAGAAATCAAAAATGCCCCACAAGTCAATCTAATAGAGGCAGTTCTTCAGCTAAGCTTCTCTCTTTCCATCTGTGTCAAGCTAACAAGGTTAGACATCCCATATCTAAAATCATCATGCTACAATGTATATAATAGTTAGTGGTGAGTAGGAAGGGGAATGTCTTATCTGAAGTGGCAGATGGTGTCATTGTAACTTGAAATAGTTTCTCATATTAGCTGGACATCATTATTTGCACTCTAGGCTTTCTTTACAATGTTTTAAAGTATAAATTCTATGGGATTTTGAGGACAAAGAAATAAACTCAGGTTAGAAACTTTTGTATATAGTTTGATATCTAAATTTGTTGGCAGTGTGTTATATTTTTGCTGACCTTAGAATAGATCTGTCACTCTGCAGTTATTTGGAAGAGGATATGAATTTTGGGCTTTATTTAATACAGAATATGATTTGTGGATAAAGAAGAGTTTTTAAAAATGCTAAATGTTGAGCCTGAAATGAAAACCCAAGTAATACTCAAGAAAAGTTAATGACTGCTACCTTGATTGCCAACATATGAAAACACTCAGCCTTGTGTTAATTTTTCCTGTTTTAACAAATATTTTACATTCTAGTGACACAAACAGTTAGAGTGATGTACTCACACAGATAGTTAGCAATAATTATTTAAGTGGAATTTCTTAAAGTTGTGTGATGGTTTGTATATGCTTGGCCCAGGGAGTGGCACTATTAGAAGGTATGGCCTTGTTGGAGTTGGTGTGTCACTGTGGGTGTGGGCTTAAGACCCTCACCCTAGCAGCCTGGAAGTCAGTCTTCCACTAGCAGCGTTCAGATAAAGATGTGGAAATCTTAGCTCCTCCTGCACCATGCCTGCCTAAATGCTGCCATGTCCCCACCTTGATGATAATGGACTGAACCTCTGAACCTGTAAAGCCAGTCCCAATGAAATTTTTTTTTTTTTTATAAGACTTGCCTTGGTCATGGTGTCTGTTCACAGCAGTAAAACTAAGACAGAAGTTGGTACCAGAAGTAGGGTATTGCTGTAATAGTTCTGACCATGTTTTTGTTTTGAAGAATATGGATTTTGGGACTTTGGATTTGGAAAGCAGTGGAATACTTTAAATGGTACTTAATGGGCTATGCTAGTAGGAATATAGAAGACTTTGTCACTTTGAGAAATTGGAACTATGCAGACCTGGCTCAACAGGTTTCAGTGAAGAATTTCAATATGTGGCCTAGAGACTGTTTTTGTGGTAAAATTTGGTGAAGAATGTGGCTATTTTTGCCCTTGTCTGAAGAGTCTGCCTGAGGCTAAGGTGAAGAAACTCAGATTAATTGCATTGACAAAGGAAGTCTCAGAGATGCCCATCATAGACTTTGTTCTCTGGTTAAGTCTCATGAAGAACATTTTAACCAAGCATAGCAAGCTGAGAAAGGGAAAATATAAAATATATGGTTCAAGTGTTAAAGGGGCACTAGGAAGTAAAATGGAGCTGAATCCTATGTTCTAAGAGATAACAGATTAAAAGACTTGGGGGCAAGATACCATCCAGCTAAGTTTAGATCCAGGCATCATGGTACACACCTTTAATCCCAGGAGACATGCATGCAGATCTCTGAGTTCAAAGTCAGTCCACAGAGCAAGAGCCAGGACAGCCAAGCTTAGGCAGTGGAGAAGTTGGAAAAGAGGAAGCTAGTGATAATATAATAGAGCAAGGGGCCATGTTCAAGCTCCAACAAGCAGGGGAACTCAGCAGCTTCAGCCATGTGTCTGTTCACAGCAGTTAAACTCTTACTAAGACAAGTTGCCTTTCTCTCATGTAGTTAATAGTTAAGAAGTGGCTTAAAGACACATCATACAAAAGTTTTAAATCTTGGACAGAAATCCTTAAATGTAATAAGAGTGGAACTCAGAAGAGGAACAATGCCCCCAGCAGGATTTTCTTAGAGAAAGAGACCCTCAGTTTGAAAGTTGAAGATGACACATGGATTGCTGGAGCTTTGGTAGTGGGGAGGGCACTTTTATGTCTTTTCTAGAAAGAGATATGAGCCCGAATAGTGTAAAACAGAATAAAATACTACTAACCCAGACAGACTCATAGTGTCTCCTAACTTACATATTATTTAAGAAGACAATGAATCAATAAGACTGTTATACTCTGGGGGAAAATCCAAATTTAAGTGTCTCAAAATAAATAGAAAGTTTTATTAAGACATTTTGTTAAGACCATGTTTGACCAAGAAAAGTTCTTGCTTTCCTTTTGATATTTATGTTTCTGTATTCCATTAATACAGACATTAGCAGGTAATTGTTTATTTCAAGGAAAACTTATTTCTGTCAAGTTAACTCAATTTCTTCAGTTTTCTTGACAAATATAAAATGTGACTTTTATATGATTCAAATCTGTTGTTTTTTTTTTTTAAATCAATAAAATGTGATTGATTTTACTTCAACCATTTTCATGATTGATCGAGTATGATCTTTCCTGGCCAAGATTATGGATTTTATGTCTCTTTTATTTAAGCTATGATTTTTCTACTGCTCTTGACACCTCTCCCTTTTAGCCTTTTAGAACCATGTACTGCTCCATATGTGCTTCTGGGTGAGATTGCTTCTCCTTGATGGCCAGAACCCTCTCACCTCATTCATTCATTCATTCATTCATTTCTCCCTTTCCTTTCCTCTTCCTCTTCCTCTTCCTCTTCCTCTTCCTCTTCCTCTTCCTCTTTCTCTTTCTCTTTTTCTCTTTCTCTCTCTCTTTATTTCTTTCTTCAAAAAAAAAAAAAAAACTAAGCACAAACATAGATGATGGCAGTCCTATTTAAGAAGACATTTTATCAAGCTAGAACCAGTGCAATCTCTGTGATCAGGCTGGTCTTGTTTAACTTCTGAGCATACAGCTTGCTTCCTGGGCACCCTAGGAAGTCTGAAGAGCTCCCTTCTTTCCATCACCTCCATTTCTTGCAGCAAAAACCTGAAGCATTGAGAAACAAGGGAACATGACAGGCTGCTACGAAGGACAGGTGTTCACCAGAGTTCATTCCTCCCCCGGTCCATCTCTCCCTCCCTTCTTTCTCCCTCTCTCCCTCCCTCCTTTCTTCTTGCCTCTCTCCCATCTCCACTTCTTTTTTCCTCGCTATCCTTCCTCTAGGCCATCTGCTGTATTCTTCCCCCTCCCACATTCCTTCCCTCCTTTCTGTGATGATATTTATACAAAGGACTGTTTCTTCTAAACTCAGACAAGAGTCCTAAAAATGATCTTAATCCATTTACTGAAGCCCTTCAGTCTTATTTATCCCAGTTGCATGAAAAACAAACATCAAATTAAATATACCTGCATTGCCTTCTCTGTGAGTGAATGGAAACAGAATAGCAACAGAACCACGGAGAGGTCAAAGCATCATCGGAGCTGGGAGCCCTTAAACATAAGCACCATGAACTCAGCACTCACACCCAGCAAAGTCAGATTTTCTAGTTTAGTAGCATGTGTATATGGGTATATGCATATGTGTTTGTGCACATGTGTATACACGTAATGAGAGTGTACATGCGTATAGAGGTCAGGACAACCATGGCTGTTGGTCCTAGCTTCCCACCTTATTTGAGACAGGGTTTCTTTGTTGTTCTCTGAGGAGTATACCAGAGTATCTAGCCTGTGAGCTTCAGCAGGTTCTCCTGGTTCCTCATATCTGATGCAGGAGCATTAGGATTGCAGCCATACACCACTGAGGATTTGAACTCAGGTCCTCATGCTTGCTTGGCAAGCACTTGACCCATTGAGCCATCTCTGCAGTGCCCACAGTCTAATATTTTTAAGAAAGTGGCGAAGCGTCACTTGCTTTGAAGCCTTCTGGGTAGTCTTCACTCTTGTGAATCTGTTTTCTTAGTACATATATGCCTCAAATGAGACCCTTGTCCTTTGTACTATTGTCTTTGAGTCTCTTCATGCTACAAAAATAAAAGCCTACTGGAAGCCTGGTGATAGCATGGAAGCATCCTCTTCCCTGCCACCTCTGTCTCTGTGCCCATGCTGCAGGACACCAGAGGGGAGCCCAGGGCAGGGTGTGACACTTCACCAACATTCCCACTGCTAACTACCTCACCATATAACCTGCCTGGAAAGGGACATGTGATACTTACGCGTATCTACTTGGCTCTAGCTCCATGAGGATTGTTCAGTGTATAATTCCTATGGATAACCAAAGCAAACCAGAAATAACCTACAGCTGTAGCTTTATCATTCGTGTGGACAATCAGCGGAGGAGAAATGAGGAACCTGCAGTGAGGATGGCTTAATTTTAGATCCATTTTAAAGCTCTGCCATTCACTTATTTTCTATTAATTGCTCCTAGTATCCATTTTCAGTTCACTTCATGCAGATTTTTACTGTCTTCTTTGTTGTCTTATTACAGGTAACTACACATGAACTAGAATAGTAAGTGATATTCCTATTATGAACAAAGAGACAGGGCTGTGGCTCTGCCAGCTGTTTGATGGCCATGGTATAGAATCAAGAGTCTTATTGTGCATAAACATATTAGTGAGTGGACTACATACTAAATGACAAAGATTTGAACTGATTTAAAAAGTGATCATTTTATTTTGTGAGAGGATCAATGAATAAAAGAATATAAACAATAATAAGTCCTTTCCCTCTGGTCTGAGAGTTGCTGACTATGGTAGTAGTTTCTCTATCCTAGAAATTATTTAGACAAACACAGTGTAGTTATGAATCTCAGTCGCAAACTTAAGATATCAGACAGGTAAGATTTCTTTATTCTTCTGTAGTCCCATTTAACTATTTTTCTCTTTGCCCATTAAGTCCTAATTTCATACACTTCTGGTTTGCCCTCTCCCATTGCAGGAGTCATTTTAGTACAATGGCAGGTGATAAATAGGGATGCCCCTTTGATGCCCTGCCATGTTTCTGTGTATGCCCACCAAGTCCTACACTGTCAGCTCCAGTCTTTGGTGAGTCCTGGGCAGTCTCTGCTTCTATTCCTACATAAGGGCTTGGAAACTCCCCTCACCAGGGAAAAGGAGGGAGGGGGTTTATCCCCAAGATACCTCCTATACTCCTGGCAGCAGTTGTCCTGCCCCCTAGGGTGCACTGCTCTTTGTTCCTGGACCCTCTCAAAGCCCTCTATCTCTCCTCTCTCCCATCCACTTGTTTTGTTTAAGAGTTAAGAGTGAAGAGAGCAAGCAGACTGATTGAGTAGTGGGTCAGACTTGAGAAAGACTTAGTTTCCCTTTGCCTAGATGGTGGTCACATGCAGGCCTTCCTCTGAATATCCTCAGCAATTTGTAAGTCTCACACTGAACCCAAGGGGGGGGGGAGGGAGGGAAGGAGGGAAGTCAGGCGGGCTCTGGGAGCAGAGCCCATTAATGCCCCTGACAGTTTCCCATCAGCACATGTTCAGGACAGCTGTGTGGCCAGTGATAGCAGGATCCACAATGCCTTCACCATGCAGAAACAGCCCTCCGAACCCCTGCCCCCACAAAAGGGTGGAAATTTCCTACAACTAAATTTAAACTTAAAGGAAGATTAGAAATGGCGAATCTGAAGGGCTGTAGATTAGCTCAGAGGTAAAGCATTTATTTAGCACACACATGGCTTTACATTTGAATCTCTGTAACTCCAAACATCACAAGTACTTCACATTGATACTTGTGGAGTTCTTTTATGAAACAAACCAATGTGGCATCATTGTTATGAAATAATAGATGTGCATATTTGTTAAAATAGAGCTTTATGCATTTCAGTTGTATAGATATATCCCAGTTTAAAAAAATCATAAAGGGTTGGCAGGACAGCTAGGCAGGTAACACTGACTGCCACACCACCCTAGTGACATACATTTTATTCCCGGAACCCATGGTAGAAGAAGAGATAACTGTACAAACTTGACTTCTGACCCCCATACGTGCACTGTGGCATGCACACCTATATATACACAATGATCATGAATAAAACAATAGAAGAAAGCAAAACGAAGAGTAATATATAAAGTATATTTCTAGTTTACAGTGAAAGAGAAAGGGGGAGGGAGAAAGGGAGAAACAAAAATAGATGAATTCTTAAAAATGATTAAGTTGAGTTAGAAGTGCCTTTTTCCTCCAGGCGGTTGTCAAAACGAGGAGGGATCTTTGTTTTGCTGACATTGTCCCTGTGAAGCTTGTTTTCTGAGAAGTGCATCGGGGTTATAATATCCTGGATGCTCTTGTGGGAAGTCCAGGGCTGCTACAGAACACAATGATAGATGGCAAGGAAGGGCTGCAGATGTTTCCCCTCCAGCATAGTGTGTCCTGCAGCCCAGGAGGGACCAGGAGCCACTCCTCCAAAGATGCCTCTCCTCCAAAGATGTCCCTTCGCTGAGCTTGTTGTGATGCCCTCAGGGATGCCTCGGACCCTGTCTTGTAGGAAGGCCTCTGCGAACTAGGTACGACCCATAGCATCTCAATATTAACAGCTAAAAGATCACAGACTCTACTGCATCTGCTTAATTTGTTGAAGCAATTAATATCAGATAGAACAAAAATGGTGATTTGGTATTTTACAGTACTTTTCCTCTGAGAAGATCATTGTCTGAATACAGAATATAAAACGACCAAGGTGTTGGGGTAAGGTGAGTCACCACAGTGGAAGCTACATCTCTGGGCCTTAGCCAACACAGGGCAAGGACAAGCATATGGTCTCACCACACTGCAGTTCACCAGTGTATAGACCCTATCAATCCATAAAGGCAAAACAAGGGGTCTCTGCCATTCCGTGACCAGGTGTGAGCAGTACAATCCAGTGGAGTTTCAAGATAATCAGAAAAAGACAAGGAGAGAAACCAGGCAAAATGATCTTACTCAGCTTTGCCTGACAGGATTCGCTCAGTGTCCAGCAGTCCCAGGGGCAGTGAGGTCAGAGGGCAGTGGTAATGGCAGGAGAGAATAAACACCACACAGCTTTCACAGACTAGGTGACTCGAAGGCATCGTATATTCTATGTTGGCATGCCCTTGGCAGAGCCTCTGCTGTATTTTATCTTTGGACGCCGTAGAACAGTCTTCTGATCTGATCGGAGTCTTTTGCTTGTTTTCCTGTTATTTCCTTCCTCCTGATTTCTTCCTATTGTCATTTCATTCCCAATTTCTTTCATTGATAACCTTTTCCTTTATGGTTCTTCTTCTGCGTTTAATCCCTTCCTCTAATTATTATTATTTTTTTTACCATGATGTAATTGCTCTAGGGACAGTCTCTCTCTACAATAGAAAGGTTAACCAGGAGGTGTCCCACTAATACAATAAGGTATAAGTCTGGAGACTTACTACTTCCCTTTTTAATCTGTGTTTGAGATGACAGAAACAAAGGCTCACTCAGTGGAATTAAATGTCAAGTGCATCTGAAGCAAGTGAGAAAATATTTCTTCAAGCAGTACATCGTAGACTTTGCCATAGTAGGAGATGAGAATACAGCTGCAGTAGTAGGGTTTTTAGAGGGGTTATTTTTAACCTTCTTGTCACTGTACCTGTTAATGAAGAAGAGACTGGGTTTTTCAACTCCCTAGTGAAATCAGAAGACTTCTCTTGCCTTCCACGGTGAGAAGTAATGAGAAAGGATGAGCTATAAATGGAGTTTGTCATTTTCACCTGTAAGGCATGTTACCTCCTTAGAAAAGAAGGCATGTGATAATTGAAGGTGAGATTATTCTCAAGAGTAACTGTTCTTCCTCACTGTTTTTCCAACTAGTCTACATTTTACAAAGAGAACCGAATGCGCTTTGAAATTTACTTTTAGAAGCTTGATTTTTTAATTTCTTTAAAATACTTACGTAAATAACTCCCAAATAATTGGCCATGCTCTCTTTATTATAAAACATTTGTTAGAAAATAAAGTTGTATGTGGTATACATGTATTCCTGTAATTCCAGCATTGGGAGGCTGAGGCAAGAGGATTGCCATGAGTTCAAGGCCAAGCCCCCATGAGCCACACAGTAAGTACTTAGGTCCATTCAAGGTATATAGCAAGACCTTATATCAAAACAAATGACAAAATAAAATAAGGGCAATGGTTGCAGTAGCTTGATGGGAAGACCCAGGTAGCATTGGGATCTCCGACTAGCTCAGAGATTGATCAGCAACAGATGCCCTTTGGAATCTCATTTCATCTGTGAAATCACAGTCAGCTTCTGTCGGCACACAGTGTGGACTATATTGAGGCAAACACACATTATCTTTGCACCAAACAATTATAATAACTTCCTTTTCTTTTGCCAGTTTTAAAGAACTTTATATGAATAAAACAAATATTAAGATTATTTTAACATCTCTGTACAAAAATGCTGGTGAATAGACAATTCTGGTTCACCAAATGGCAGACTGCTTCTATGTGGGGCTAAGTGTAGGATTCACCTTTTCAGAAGTGATAAATTATGAATAGATAATGCCCTGCCCTTGGGGACAAAGGCCATGAGAATGATAGGTTATTGTCAGTGAATTTCCAGGTGACTAACTCATTCCAGTGGAGTGCCTGACCAAAGGCTAGGCGGCTTCGCTCTGACCTGATAGAGGAATGAGTCACATCATTTGGCGGCCTGAGGAAATGATACTCCAGTTATTTATTTTTTGCTGTCAGGATGATGTCAGCACCAACCATTCATAATTCTGCAGTTGTGCAAAAGAGCTCAGTTCTCTCATTAGTACCCCTCTCTTTCTTGTTCCCAAAGGCCTCTCAGTCACTACAGTGCATGGGTCTCTGTCTCCTGATGCACGTGGTAGTCCTGACTCTCCTGCATGCTGACCTAGGCTGAATATATCGTGCCTAAAAATTTTTAAGTCAGAATAAATGATATAATTATACCTTTAGAAGTTTGCACTACACCCAAATGTACACTATATAAATTTTTTGTTTCAAGATGAAAACATCAACAGCTAAATATTACTTTTGTTTTTTGCTTTATTTTAAAGAAAGGCAGGCAGGCAGACAGGCAGGCAGGCAGTCTCCAGTTTAGAATGTGCCTCAGAATTGATTACAGTGAAAGCAAAACCCAATCAAAGAGTGTCTTCATCTCTCATAATCACAGCTCAAGCCTGCATGGTTTTGTTGGATAGCCTTCATATTTACTGATTGTTTTTATTTTTGATAGCAAAAGATAGAAGGGGGAGTGGAGAGGAGGGAGTGAAAGTGTAAGCCTAAAACAGGTTTTGATTAGTTATCCAAGGATATTTAGCAGCCAAAGGCGCCACATAGAACTTCATTCTTACACCCACCAGTTCTTGTAATTAACTCGGTGTTTTTCCATGAAATCCATTTCATTGCCTTATTTTTATAGGATTTTATTAGTGAAACCAAATCTCTTTACCTTACAAATGAAAAAATAACTTTAAGAAAAATCACTACAGAATTTCAAAATAAACCCTGCCAGTAAAAATGGCAAGCATTCTTTGCAACATACATTCCTTTTACAGAACTGGAAGTCTTGTCTCTTGCTCACCAGGTTCAGGGCCCACTGTGGCAACCCAAATTCTAGTCCTGTTTTGTTGTTTATCAAATGCAGGGTGATGAGATTCAATGATGATGCAGGCCCTCTTTAAGGGTATCATCTGTGCACTCCAGTAATAAAAGAGACTCCTGTGGAACCTAAGCATGCAATAAATAGTCTGAGAAAAGGTTTAATGAATTCCAGTCTCACCATATCTTTGAAAATTATATGCATTTCCATTAAAATGTGTTTTAATCCTGTTGTTCGTGGTAGAATATATTTTGATGTGAACAGTTCGTTCACATAGTGCATGATGGTGTCTGTTAAATTCTTATGTTCAACTTTTCCAAGCTGGGGAAATAGGAGA
This sequence comes from Mus musculus, assembly GCF_000001635.26. NCBI lineage: Eukaryota > Metazoa > Chordata > Mammalia > Rodentia > Muridae > Mus > Mus musculus. The sequence continues at coordinate 22,140,748 of NC_000071.6, read as the reverse complement.
AAGGAGAAAGGGTTTCTTAGATTAGAGAAACATTCCATAGTTTTGCCATTAGGTAGAGAGAGAATTCATTTCTAATCCTTAGCCTGGGAGGTCACATTCCTTTGTAAATTGAGAAACAAAAGCCTGTTTAACTGGGATTATGTAAAACTTCCTCCTTCCCACACATCTGGAAGACTACTCTGCCTAACTCTACAAAGCCCATCATTTTCCTCAGAGGGAGATCAGAGGAAGAAACCCAGCTATGAGGCCATGATTCAAATGTCACAGCAAACAGCACCTTTTATTTTCCCTCTCTGAGCCCCCATGATATCACCAAGTTTAACCCCTTCTTGAAAACTTGAACAGAAGAATTAAAATTTCAGACACCCAGGGGTTCCTCTCTTGAGAAAGGAGGGTAGGAGGAACGAACATGTAACACATAGGAGCTGTTTTGAAAGCCTTTTGAGTTTATATGACTATTTGCATCCATAGAGTTTTAAAATCCACCTTTGTCCTTCAGACATGGATCACAGTTCTCTTCTGAGAAACTCCCAAGTTTCCACTCTTCCGTCTGGTTTCTCTCAGCGTGAGCTGATGCCTTGTCTTGCCCTTGGTGGTACCGGACTTCACATGTGGAGTTGTACAACCTTGAGCAGTAATACTTCTAAATTTCAATTTTAGCGTCTCCAAATAAGAATTCAAATATTAGAGGACAATAGTTTTATGTGATTGAGGGTTTGTTTATAGATTTCCCTAGCACAGTCCCTGTTAGTCACCCAGCAGTGGTATATGCAACCTTCTACTCTCTAAGGCTGCAATTTGCTATCCTTCTCTATATGGACCTGTATGAGTCCAGCCATACTGACCCTCTGAACTGAAAGTTCAACTTATGGGACATAATTTCTGTGTATTTTATTCCCTACACACATTGATCTCACCTTTTTGCTTACTTAATTTCTAGTTCTCATTTAGAGCCAGGTCAGCAGCTACCTTGCTTAGAAACTTCCTCTTCCTTCCTACTTTTGAAGTGGTCTCACCACTCAGTGTATCTTGCTATTTTAAGAACATAGTAACTGTGGAATACATTCCAATACTTTGGTTCAGATAGTAACGCTTCAACTTGATAGCTGCATGACTTTGAATGTCCTTTCCTCTTTGAAGGTCATGATTCTTATTAGTAAAAATAAAGGTAATAACCTTTATCCCCTGTGAGAGAGCTTGAAATCTTTAAATGCACTTTAGGGAACTCTACATAAAGCACTGCAGTATCTACCATTGCATGGGTGTCTTATATTGAATCTGTTTACTCTTCTGCTTTTCCATATGGAATTTAAACTGCTGAAAGAAAAAGCATTGTGTCAGTTAGCCATTGCACTGTTTGCATTTGCAAGCAAGGTGCCTGCAAATCCTTAATGTGGTGGTAACAGAAGACTGCATTAATAAATGATGAGAAAGTAAACCACACCACTCAGGGCGGCTGAGAAAAGGGCTAGACCCGACCACCCTGAGGGATAGTCACTCAGAGTAAATTAAAATAAATTATGTTGACAAACACAGTCAGATTGTGAGAAAAATCAAGCAAAGGACATTTAAAAAGCATTGGCAGGGAGCCCACTGATTTATCCCATCAATCCTTGGGGAAGCCTTTGTTCCTCCTGGCAGCAACCCTGTGAGTGATAGCTGGCACATAGAAGTATCTAAACAGGGTAGGATGCTTTTTATATTTAATTCTGAATATATGAACAGGAAGATCTAGAAGAATTGTCAAGCTGCTTAGGAAAGGAGCTATGCTCTTGGTGCATCCTCTTCCCCTGTGCTTATTTTATTATCACCCATTATTCCACAAAGTAGAAGTGAGCCTCCAAACACACTTCATGCCTTTTGTTAGTCACTGATTCTCTAACTCCAGGCTGTTAGGCTCTCTACGTCAACATTGCCTTTAAACAATATACTGATAGGCAGATTCTGCCCCATACCTACTCAACCAAAATCATAGAGGAGGAGACGTGAAATGGATGCTTTATTCTGCTTTATTCAAATACTGTTTTCCTTATATATGATTGAGTGAGAACTCCTGCTGATCATATATAGAGCTGAAATGGTTACTATAGAAATTCAAATAGCCAACCGCAGATTCATATGAATAATGATATTTTTAGTGAAGTGTTTCTAGAGCAGTGGTTCTCAACCTGTGGGTCCCAATCCCCTTTGAGGGTTAAATAACCCCTTCACAGTGGTTGCCTAAGACCATTGGAAATATAAGATATTTGTAATTCATAACAGCAAAATAATGTTATAAAGTAGCAATAAAAATAATTTTATGGATAACTACAACATGAAGAACTGTATTAAAGGGTCACAGAATTAGGAAGGTTGAGAACCACTGTCCTAGAGACGTAAAAGATGCCTCAGAGTCCTTCATGGTTGTGTGGAAAGGAGAGTATTGACATGGTTTCTTAACCCTGGAACATGGTCAGCCGGGCATGGGCCTCTACAAGTATTAGCAGTTGCTAGGCTTAAGGCTTGTTTGTATATTTTACTTCATGTTCCTCCTTTGGGGGAATGTCTTCTCTACCAAGGTTGACTCCATGATAATCAGAGACAGTTCAAGTCTAGGAGGCATGGGTGTGTCTAATGTCCTTAGAAAAATGGTAAATGCTATGACCTCCAGGACAGCCCTTAAGGCTGTGGGAAAGAACCCTGAAAACATGAGTTCAAGAATGTATAATTTTTCAACTATACAAAATATAAGGATGCAATATTAATTATATGAGGGGCTTCACAGACCTATGAGCCAGCTTGTCAGAAACATATTAAGGAAGGAGATAAAGAGACTCGAGGAGTGGCAATCACAGGGCAAGTTCCCACCTAGTCAGGTTTATTGTTAGTGCTTACAAAGGCAAGCAGATTCCTGAATTCAAAGTCAGCCTGGGAGAGAGTGAGTTTAGGTCCAGGCATGGTGAAAATGATAATCTCAGGACATGATCCCACCCAGCTAAGCTTATTATTTGTGCTTACAAAAGAAGGCAGATCTTTTAAATCATTGGCCTTGTCTTTAAAAAAAAAAAAAAAAGTGTACTTGATGTCTTTTATAAAGAATCCAGGGGCTAAGGTCATAAAATACTAATTCATGGGCTAATCAGAAGAGAACCTGGGTAAACGATTGAATTGATATGTAAATAAAAGACTGAGCTTTTGGTCTGCATGAGATGAGCTAGCAGAGAGCAATAACAATTCTTTTTTAGAATTTTTTCTAGCAAGAGTTCAGCTATCTGAAGAAATTTGGAGAGTGAACACAGCTCTTTTAGAAGTCTAGCAGTTTTTCTGACTATGATTGGAAAGCCCATGAGCTATCCAGAAAACTTTTAGAATTTTTTTTTCTAGCATGAAAGAATTCAGTCTCTAGCTGTCTTGAGCAGGAACTGTCTCAAGCAGAGAGCTGTCTCAAGCAAACTACAGAGCCAAGAGCTATCTACAGATAGCTATCTATCTACAGATAGCTACAGATAGCTATCTACAGACAGTCTAGGGAGCCATCTCAAGCAGACTATAAAGCTATAAACTTGTATCCCATCATTTGTCTTTGAGTCTTCTTTTTGCTGCTCCCAAACACCCCTTCCTCAGAAATCCTCTCCAAGCTAAGGCTGGTCCTTGGCAGATAGCTATTATGAGTTTTGAATTTTTTTTATTAGATTTTTTTTTAATTTACATTTCAAATGTTATCCCCTTTCCTGGTTTCCCCTCTGAAAACCCCCCTATCCCCACCCCCCCACCCCCCACTCACCAACCCACCCACTCCTGCTTCCCTGTCCTAGCATTCCCCTACATTGGGGCATCAAGCCTTCTCAGGACCAAGGGCCTCTCTTCCCATTGATGTCCAACAAGGCCAACAAGGCCTTCCTCTGCTACATATGTAGTTGGAACCATGGGTCCCTCCATGTGTACTCTTCGGATGGTGGTTTAGTCCCTGGGAGCTCCTCTGTCAAGTTTGATGTTTGATGTTTCTCTCAAGCTATTTCATAATGATAATTTTTAAATAAGCCTCGCCTATCACAAATATAAAAGGCCTATTAATTCCTTAGCAATGAAAAAATCCCAATATAGTTTTTAAAAAATTATATATATGGATATTTTGTCTGGATGTATGTCTGTACACCATGTGTGTTCCAGAAGAGAGCATCAGATCCCCTAGGACTGGAGTTACAGATGATTGTGAGATACTGTGTGGGTATTCTTAACTGCTGAGTCATCTCTTCAGCCCTCCCCCAATAAAATTTTTATGTTACTTTTTTATGCTTCTTTTATACTCAGTTTTTAAAATTAAAAAAACAATAGGGGTTAATTCATATTGCATATTCTATCTCATGGAGCAGGGAATCAGATATACCCTGTTTTGTAGCAGCCAAAAAGGGTAGAAATTCATGAGAAATTAATAGTTGTAATAATGTTAGTAATAATAATAATAAGGTAATAACTCATGTATAGTATATGCCAGACAGTATTGTGAGAGGTTTTCTTAGGACTTCAAACCTTGAGAATAATTCTGCTTATAAAGTTGAAGTATATTTAATTATTTATTCAACCACTATTTATGAATGCTACACATAGTAAATAAAAATGCAAAAATGAATACAAATTTGGTTCTTTGTACTTCCAAAGCTACTGTGTTTCTTCTAATGTCAAGGACATTTTATTATACTCTTGGGTCATTGTAATCAAGAAATGATTCCATCTTCCCGGTAAGATTTATGACACAATGAACTACACCATAAATCCTTATTGGAAATCCTTATTCTTTTCTGCTACTCTCTGATTTTGTAGTGTGGGCACGGCTGAAAAGACTAGGATAGCTGACATTTGCCCTAGATGGTAAAGTGAGGAAGAGGGTACTTAATCGGCTACCAAGTTTATACTCACTGTGCTTCTGCCTCTCGCCCTCAGGGGCCGTGTGATCTCCCTCCACACTCTGTCTTCCTGTCTGGAAGGGAGTCTCTGTCCCTCCCTGAAAGCATAAACAATAGAGAGTGATAACCTAGCGATCTGCCAAGCAAAGGGCACAGCGCCCTTTCCACAGCGTTTGGCACCTGGAATGTGAAGGTCTTTGAAAATATTCTTTCTGCATCAAATAAAGCTCTCATGTGGTTTGAGGACCAGAAAGGGAAAATATAGATCTTTCTTCCCACACTTTAGATGTGTTATGATTGTAGGAGGAAATGTTACAGTGAAGAGCATTATAAGTGTTACTGAACATGCTCAAAATCAAGTCCAGAGTAGGTATACCTCCAGTTTGTACTCGACAGGCATGAAAAAGCAACCTTTGATCCTGTCTTATGTTTGTATTACCCACCTCAGTTTACAATAGTAAAATAAACAGAGGATTCAGTTCTGTTCATGGTTACGTGGGTCAGTATCCAAAATTTGCTAGTATTAGAATCGATGCTTATTCTTTAGTTATATGTCAGCTACATCTGGTTCCATTATTTTAGCATAGTGGAATGTGAACATGTAAGTTTGCTTGAGAATAGTTACTTTTACACTTTTTACTTTTACACTGATCATAACGCAAACTATTTGTGAGACACATTTCCATTATAGAGATGTAGAATTTTAGTTCATTATGTAGGAGAATATTACTTTATTTTTACCCCTTGAGAATAAGCCCTTGAAACTGTCCTTGTCCACTGGGCTTCTGTTTCTTCTGTATAACTATTGGTAATACCATATTTTATTATTAAGGCCTGTTGCAGGGCTGCTTCTGTACTGTCAGTTTCTAGATAGTGTCTCATTTGATTGTCACTGTGGCTGTTCGAGACTTGGGCCTGTGTGCTACCCTCATTTTATTCATGAGGAAATTGAAACTTTGGGAGATTTAAGGAGTTTCCCACCACTACACATGACTGAAAGAACGAAAGTTTCCGCTGAAGCCTTTCTGGTTTCCTGCTTTCTGAATCTTGTCAGAATCCAGCGTACCATGACTGTCCTGTGCAGTGGCCGTTAGTGCCATGACTGACTATGGGAACAAGAAGCCATCATGCACTGCTTAGTCCGAGACTGAGTGCATTCTGTGTCCCTGCAGGGTTGAATGCAGCAACTGTGAGATGGGAGAGCAGTGTGGCACCATCATGCATGGCAATGCTGTCACCTTCTGTGAGCCGTACGGCCCTCGAGAGCTGGTAAGTGTGTGCTGCTGCAGTGTGTCGTTTGGCAATGGCCCTTACTGCCCTTTTTGCCAACAAGCATTTCTTTTATTCTCTCGTATTCAGATGAAGGTTTGAAATACCATCTGCACTATTTTCATTTGTCTCAAACTTGGACGAGGTCATAAGCTCAGTGATAAAGCTGGCAGCACTGGAGTGTCAGAGAAAACGAGATTCATCACTGTGATTAGATGGATTAAAGTACACATATGACCATGTGTATCATATTACATAATGCATGTCACATTTGAACAAATTGTAACCTTCTGTGTTTTTATATAAAGCCTCAATCTTGCCATCATTATTTTCTCTCCAACTCAAGAGTTTCTTACTACACTACTTTAAAACTTTACTTCCTAACAGTAGCTGAACCTTGATGGATTTTTTTTTCTATAGAATGTACTTATAATTGAGCTTGTTTTAAATGTAATTTATGCCAAATGACTCCAGAGTACTAGCTTCCATTTAATTTAGGACATTAGCCATTGTTTGAGAAGGTAAGATCTGGAATTAATACATGCAGTGAGCATTCTTTAAAACCAGTCCGCCGCCACTACTGTGTGCTGATGGCTTTTGCTCCTTTGACTTGAGCCTCCTTTTTTAAATTATTGGATATTTTATTTATTTACATTTCAGATGTTATCCCTTTTCCAGGTTTCCCCTCTGCAAACCCCCTATGCCACCCCACCCCCGCCTGCTTCTGTGAGGGTGCTCCCCCACTCAACCACCACTCCCACCTCTCTGCCCTGGGATCCCCTACAGTGGGGCATTGAGCCTTCACAAGACCAAGGGCCTCTTCTCCCATTGATGTCCCACAACATCATCCTCTGCTGCATATGCAGCTGGAGTCATGGGTCCCTGTACTCTTTGGTTGGTGGTTTAGTCCCTGGGGTCTGGTTGAAGACTCCATTCATTTCATGCCCTGAAAAGTATAAGAAGTGTTATTCTGTGAGGTCCTGACTCAGTTGCTCTGCCTCTCGCATCTCCATACTCCCTAGTGCCAGGCCCTTTGCTGCCCAAGCCTCTGCAGGGCTTGTGTTTTCACCTCTGTGTCACACATTGTCTTTCAAAGACACTAACTTTAAAAAATATCAAAAGATTAGCTTCCATCATGAAGAGGTAACCCTTCTATGAGCAATTCAAAGAATTTATCAAAATGTGGAAACCAATTAACTTTGCAACATGTTCTTACTTTATTATGCTTGAATACTCCTTTTGTGGCAATAGGTATATTTAGCCTATTAGGGATATATAGTTCAGAACATTGGTGAATTAAGTTTTCAATTGAAACTAGATCACAAACAGAATTAATTAGATGTAAATTAAAATAATAGGTGCTTATAATTCAAGTCTCACAAGGTGTTATAATACCTGCAGACAAATACGACTCTGGTAGTGAAATTTGTTCTGAAAAAAAGTTAATTTGCTAGTATGCTTTAAATAATATACCTTGATTGAATTAATTATCTGTAATCCTTAAAATAAAATTAACTTTACCATAATTAATTGAGCTGAGAATTACTGCCTATTTTAGGAGGTGTTCCATTCAGTAATATTTCTGAAAATATCGGCAATGGGAAATAAAGGTATATCATGATATAATGAGAGGATTTGTATTTCTGTAAATTCTTATGTTAAGTAAAAACTGAAATATCTATTTTTTATCAACATGAATTGTTTCTGTGTCCCAGTGTGTTTCTTCTTATATTTGATACCCCAGTTGGTTGGTTTTGAGTTGTTATGTGAGATTAATCTTTACTTGCATAGTAGGCTATAATCTCAGCATGAGGCAGAGGGGACAGAGGGCAGGATACATGCATAGCAAGTTCCTGTCTCAAAATGTCTAAATAAATTAATCTCCTACAATATAATAATGGTATGCAGTTATATATTCCCATCATAAGTATTTCCTGAAAAATGAATGTGTTTTATAGAGCCAAAGAGATAGGGGCTTTTGTTTGTTTGTTTGTTTGTTTGTTTGTTTTTTGCTTGTTTTGGATTTTTAAGACAATGTTTTTCTATGTATCCCTGGCTGTCCTGGACTCATTTTGTTAACTAGGTTGGCCTCAAACTCAGAGAACTGCTTGTCTCTGCATCCTGAGTGCTGGGATGAAAAGCATGAGCCATCACAACTGGCTGTGACAGATTTTAGCAATAACAACTATTTAATTTTCTGTAAGTTTTATATTGCATTACTCTCCTAGAGGCCAATGTATATATAGTATCCAAGTTGTGTCCATATATAACAGTCTAGTCAGATGAAAAGTGAGGGATTCAATTGTCAGTTAATATATTTACTAAAATTCAAAGATTGCGATAGAATTTCAAAACTGAATCCAGGCTGTGCTATTGTATACAAACAAGAACTGCTTAAAGATGCCAGCCCTGAATCATTGCTTGTTAAGCAACAGACCGGCTTGTTTTCCATGATCTAGTTTCTATGGATTACTGAAAGGAAGAACCACAAGCCAAGAGTCTTAGATGTTTAGGGCTTTCTCTTTCGATCTGTAAGTCTGATCTGAGAGTTTCCAGGCCTGGGTCAGACTTCTCTCCCCAAGGACCAACCCCAACAATAAAAACAGGCATGATGGGGAATCAGGGAAAGCATTTGATCCAATGCCAAGGACACAGGCAAGATGTCTAGTGCTCTGAGGACTGCTGGCAATGGCTCCAGGACCCTGCAGGAGAAGATTATGGCAGGGAGTGTAGCTGATAGTCTTAGTCGGGGTGTCCTCTGGTCATCATGAGCTCAAGTCTGGTGGTGTGGGTCCCACTGGCACCAAGGGAGCTATAATTTCTTCCCGGAGCCATCTTGATCCTGTGATAAGATGTTTGCCTGCAAAACTCTTTGCTCCTGGTATGGAGAAAAGAAATTTTAAAATAAACAAAAAAAAACAAGCCAAAGGAGTAAAATTGAGTTAGTTGGGACAGCGTAGGACCTCCTTCGTGGGGCTGAAAGGAGAGAACAAAAGACAACATAAATGACCTGCTGTTAAGCCTGCATTCTTCAGACTTAGGCTGATGTATCCTGCCATTACAAAACTGCATTATGGGAGCATCTGTCTCCACCCATCACAAAGTTCTGTTAGTCACGTCTGCAGACTTTAGGTCGTGACACTCAGCTTCATTTATTTTGCTAATGTAAAATGAAGATAAAGAGAAATATATTCTTAGGATTTGGAGTGAGTTGTGCTCCTGTCTTTGAAAAGTATTTGCAGTGCTGTAGAATCAGACACAGGGCCTCACATGCTTGGCCAGCACTCGGACATCAAGCTGTGTCCCTTTCCTGCTGTTCCTTTGCAAAAAGAATTTTTCTCATAGAGTTGAAGATATGTTTTAGTTCCAGTGGTAAGCTGGACCAAAAGTCTGTTAAATTCAGTGACAATTGGCAAGGATGGAGGACACAGTAAAGGGTCTCCGTCTATAGTGACCTATCCAGATTTACGTTAGCTGTCATGGTGTTTGCTACAGTTTGAAACTTAATTGGTTGTTAAAGAACACTGAGATATGGTGAGAAAAATGACTTCATAATTACTATCTATCAAAAGCCTGCTTGAACTCAGGAGTAATAATTTATAAAACCCAATTCCACCCACACAAGTTGATTTTATATTTTCTTTTTGTGTGTTCATCAGTCCTATTCTTGTTTTGTGCACTCTAGTGCTTTTATGTGCACACATACATGTGAGTGCATATCCACATGTGTGTACATGTGTGTGGTGGCCAGAGGTCAATTCTGGCTATCTTCCTCCATTGTTCTCCATGTTATGCTTTGAATGATGGCTTCTCACTGGTCTGGAGTTCACCAGTTCTGTTTAATGAGCTGGCTGGTAAGCTCTAGGGATCTGCTTGTCTCTGCCTGACCCTATCCTGCTTCGGGTTGCAGATTAACCCCTTCATGCCCACACTTTTAGATGAGTCTGAACTTGGGTCCTCATGTTTGTATAGCAAACACTTCATTACCCTCGCTCATCTCCAAGGCCCTGATGGTTTCATCTCCAAGGCCCTGATGGTTTTACGAACATGAGTGGGCATAGTAATGAGATGAGCATCAGATGCCACAGGAGTCCTCCGTGTCCCATCGGAAGGAACAAATGTAGAATCAATGACTAACCAGAGCTACATTTCAGTCACCTCGATTACCCTCGAAACTTAGCAGTGTTTCGTGCAGTAACTTGCTACTCAGTAGCAGAGGTCACAGCAGTGTGACTTGTTTAGACAGGTGACACAGCATCAGTTATTACATCAGCAAGGGACAATGTATAGGACTCTCTAGGATGCTCTGTATACTAGCAGTAGCAATAACTATAGTGCTTTTAATTTATGTAATATCACTATTTCAAAGAATGCACTTTCAGAACTGTTTCATGATTCATCTGGAAATCTACTCAGTTACATAAAGTCATTCAACTTGTGTGGATTTAAAAGAAATCTCTCTGTTGGTTGTGCACACCTTTAGATTTTAATATGAAATTATCCAAGGAGAAATTCATGAGGGAAGAAAGTTAAGCTTACTTTAAAAGCTATGGAGGGAAAGCAGATTTCTTTTCAAAGTATTTTAGTGTTCATTTTTCTCTGATGTCTCCGGGGGAAGGAAGAACACAGGAAACAGAGGTCTGGGCATGGTGGGTAGGTTCAGACTAAAGACTGCTAGAATTCCCTTTGTCAGTCTACTCCAGTAATTTTTATCTGGCATAAAGTAGGAGCTCATTCTGACGCTATGGTGAAGGGCTTATGAAATGTCTCAGGCCATCTCTGCCTACCCTGGCTGCCTCTCCACTGGATTTTACACTCACGTGTTTAAAGGTGTCGGATCAGAAAAAGGCAGATACACAACTGCATGCTCTGCTGCCAGGCTGAGCAAGCACTCACTGAGTACCTGTTTCCAAAAGTGGGATCGTGTGAGGCTTCCAGACCTCAGTAATGGAGCTCAGGAGTCCAGCTAAGTGAGAACTTAACTTTTGACTCACTAGGGAGGTATGCCTACTCCAAAGCATAAAAAACTTTACACACAATTTATGTCATTTCTCCTTCCAAAGTGAAGAATTTATAACGACACTTCATGGCATGGAGATTTAACAGAAGTGCGGAGGAGGCTCTTTCTAGACCCTTATTCATGTCTCTCCCTAGCTGCCCTCATTCTCCATTCTACCTTTCTTCACGTGCTTCCTCCCCCTTCTTCCTCTTCTCCTCTCCCACTCTCATTTTAAGAAATGTTCATAGGTTCTGTATTCAATTATGAAATTGTATGGTTATTATCATGATCGGTTTTAGAATATTTTTATTTCCCTCCAAAGATTATGGCATTTAAATTAGCTGTTTTGATTCTGTTTTCTTAAAACTAAACCAACTTTCTGGTTACATGCATTCGTTTTGTGAGTAGGGGGTAGGGTATGGAGATGCCACAGCACAGATGTAAAGTCGAAGGACTTGTTAGAGTAAATTCTCTCCTTCCTCAACTTAGACCTGAGTTTGGACTCAGGTTCGGGTCACCAAGTGTCCTTATCCTGTGTCTTATCAGATCAGTGCCTCTCTATTTGCTTTTACAAATAATCTTTTTCCAGTCATTTACTCTTATCTCGCAATTTTTGTTTGGTTGCCTTTTTATGAGATTCTCTTTGCCTTAGACTGGTAATAAGGCAGAGGGAGGAGATGGCTGTGTAGTTCTGTTAAAAGCCGGCAAGACGACCTGGAGAATTGTCTCTGTGGCACTCTGTGAAGTTCCCTGTATAAGCTTAAGCCGGGGTCTCACAGTTTGCTTCCCAAAGGGGAGTAAGGAGTGTGTCTATGGCTTAGGGCAGAGAATGGATGAACAGCTGAGAAAGTTCAGCTGCTCTGGGCACTCTGCCTCTAAGCTTGTCATTCTCTTTCCTTCCTGGTCTGATTGTGACATGTTTTCTCTCTAGACCACCACATGCCTGAACACAACAACAGCATCTGTCCTCCAGTTTTCCATTGGTAAGTGTCTGGTAGCAACTGTAGCAGTTTAACTTAGAAGTGTCGCTTTAATCAGAGTGTACAACTGTGAAAGGTGCTTTAGAAATGGGAAAGGTTAAGTCTTTGTACCAAATAATCTAAAAAGTGAAATTAAACATTTTAAAATACTATTCTTTGTTCCTACTCCTTACCAGTAGTGATTGGTATTAAAGTTCTGTGGATAATCTGTAACATTTTAAAGACATTTTATTATATCCCATTTATTCATGGTGGATATGTATGTGCATAAACAAACATGCATGTGGAGGCCAGAGGGTAGCTGATGGATTTGACTTTCTTTTTACCAAACTTCCCTTTCAGAACTGGCAGTGTCACCTTTACCCCTGAGCCGACTTGCCAGTCCTGAAACTTTTTTTATAACTGATTTACATATGGATTTTGAATACATTGAGTTACTCTGTTGTAGCAGAAATGCCCTATAGCTATATTTGCTCAGTTTACGATAGAAATGTGTTCAATTTCCTAAGCTCTTCTAAGGCTTTGAAAAGCAAAAGTTCTTATCCAAAATATCCAGTAACTATACCTTTTATTAAAATATTCAATAATAATATGCCTTTTAATAAAGAGGTAGCAGATTTGCTATCCTATTCTTTTTAAATTTTTCATAAATAAACACACACACACACACAAACATATATGTGAATCAATAAACAACTTGCACACATTTCTAAAGAGAATATTCTACAGAAAGAGCCTGTCCTCTAAATGGGACCTAGGTTTGTCTAACTCCTGAGTTTGCTGGCATATGGTAGTCACACCCTGGTCCTCCACCATCTGCACTCTCTCTCTTTGGAGATCAGCCATTGGTAGAAAGGTCATCTTCCTCAGCAGCTCCTGTTGTACAGCACATGTCAGTGTCTACAGCAGAGCCCTATATCCCTATATGCAGTTGACTATATCACAGAGGGGTTTCTGGTCATGTGCTTGTTAATCTTGCATCAGCAAGCTTCATTAAAGCTTATATATGTGTGTAACTTTGTGTAGGTGTGTAACCTTGTGTAGGTATGTAACCTTGTGTAGGTGTGTAACCTTGTATAGGTGAGCAACCTTGTGTAGGGATGGGAGACTGCCCAATTATAGTTTGGATTGTTTCTCCTATTAACAGTATGACCTGCAAAATTTTATGCACAAACAAAAAGTACATATTTACTGAAAGAACTTGCTAGTGAAAATGAGAAAAGAGATTTAAATGGCTTTCTCAGTCCGTCAGCATGGCCTTACTAATCATGTTTTATAATCAGGATGAAACAGAGTTCTTTTTATAATTTTAATTTGACAAGAACAAATTTTTTTAAACTATAGCTTAACAGGAACCTTCATGGATCTTAACCAGAATTAATGTGTTCTATTTATTAAACCACTGAAAAGTCAAAATAAAGAGGAATAATGGTTTCTAGTTTATCTGTATTAGGAGTATCCTTTTTGTTAGAAATAAATATTAATTTCAAATATTATATTTAGGCAATGAAGGACCCCAGAAGCATTCATAATTCCAGTGGGTTTTCACTCTGCTCAAGGGAGACGTGATCTGGCATCAATGAAATTATTTTTTATTATAGGAAAGAGAAAAGGATTTTGATGAATAACAAATCTGATGAGCGGTCTCTATTCCCTTACCTTTTCAGTCAGACCAGTTGCAGTGCCAGTTCAGTAGAACTGCTGAAAAGGGACGAAGCAGGGAGCACTAGCGGGTGGCTAGAGAACGCAAGGGTTAGTATACGCCACTCAGAACACAGAGTAGCTCAGGCTGAACTCCGTGGCTTAGACCCAGATTCTAACGCAGCACAAACTTTGATTTTCCTACATGTCTACAGACCAGCTTGTACAACTTAGAGCATGGGTTTGAATCCCGGATTTTACATTAAATAATGGTAAGCATAACAGAATCGAGGAGAAATGGGTCAGGGAGGAAAGAGAGATGAAGACCTGAGTTTATAACCTACAAAGTTCCTCTTTAAAATCTTTCTGGGTGATGGTTTTAACATAAAACATGTAACGTAACTGACAATGAATCAGGGTAGTTAGAGAAATTAGAGTTTATTGCTTAGAAACTTAATTGGGAAATTTGTTTACTACATTTTGAGGCTAGAAGCTTTCTGGTGTGGAAAGGGTTAAACAACATAGGAATCAACCAATACCTACCTGTGTGCACTGTGTGGTAACTATGAAGTTATAGTTGAAGAATTTCCAGAAATGGATTTATGTATCTCATGATTGTTTGAATGTTGTGAATGTTTGTGAAGTAGAGGGCACTGGTACCCCTCTGTTAACAGGGATGGTATGAGGGGCTCATCTAAGCATGCCCACAAATCCTATGTGTGGATTCCTTTCAGACTTTACACATCTGTAGTAATAAAATATTAAAATAGTAATTTCTGTGTAATATGCATTTCTTCTATACTCAGCAGTTATGTGATGTGAGCCTAACATTTATATTTCTTTATATATCTTGAAATTCTCCAAATCTATACTATTCATGTGCTGATAGTCAGTTTCAGTGCCATGTTTGGGAAGCTGTGTAGTACATTCAATGTCCATTTTATATAATCATTCAGATGATATGTAGGTAATTTCTAAGGAAATTCATCATTATTTATGAGCTCAATGATGAAATATATTCCTAATTAGGAATTTTCATTTTGCCTTTATAAACATTTCCAGGTATGTTACAATAAAATTGAAAGGAGCCCAAAGCACCTAAAGGGTCTGTACACAGAAATTACTGACATTACTAAGGTGTGTCTTAAAGTTCCTTCAAATATGTGTAATGTGGATAAATGTTACATGCATACTTAAAATGGTATATGTATATTATTCCCGTGTCTACATGCATATAAATATACTCAAACATTCTTAAATAGACAGCTTTTAACATCAACAGTGTTCTGAAAGCCCAGTTTTACAGGCTAAAATTTTATCATTTTATCCAGAGCTAGGCCATTTTAAAAACTGTCCTGAGATATTCTAAGAATTTCTCATTTTTCTACTATGTAAAAGGAATTTCCATTTCGATGCTGAGGCATGAGTGTGCTGCAGTTCTCACCTAAGTCCTCAGATTCAGCTTGTGGAATTGATGGTTACAGCCTTGGGGCCTTCTTATGCATTCCCTGTAGATTTCCTCTGGGATGGAAGAGACATTTGAGCTGGGGTAACCCATTATCTTACAGATTTCTCCAAGCTGTTTTCCTAAACAGAATTTTCCTTCCGAGGGAAATACTGGTGGGTCTTTGTATCTGTCATTCATTTAACAGACTTACTGGACATTTGCTCTTCATTGTCTTGAGCTAAATTTAGCTATCATACAAGAAAACGTGAGAGGGTTTTGTAGCAGTCAACTAGGGCAGTAGGAGGCACTTGATACATTTGCAGTAAGGACTCTCCCTTGTCAGCTTGTTACAATAGTGGGTGGCATTCTATGTTGTTATGGTGGTGGGTGTGTGCAGGTCTCAGGGTACCAGGGTCCAGTGTGTATTATTATTATTATTATTATTATTATTATTATTATTATTATTACTTGTGTAATGGCATGGTTTTAACAGAGGGCTACAAGGGGGCTTCTTAAATAATAAGAAAATATAATTGTCCTGGTTAGCGTCAACTGTCAACTTGCACAGCCCAGAGATGTCTGAAGGAGTCTCAATTTAGGGATTGCTCAAATAAGATTTGCCTCTATGGCATGTCTGTGGGGCATTTTCTCCATTGTTGATTCATGTGGGAAAGCTTATGGTACTGCAAGCCATACCATCCTTGATGGACGGACCTGTGCTATGTAAGAAAGAGAGCTGAGCAAATGTCTCACTGGGTAGCTTCCTCATCAGTTATGGATTATGACTCAGAAATGGAAGTCATATGAACCCTTTCCTTACCACATTACTTCTGGCCATGCTGTTTATCATAACAGAATTCAAACTAAGACCATCTTGAGTTCTTCAAAAACTTTGTTTTTCTAGTTGGGTTAAGACTGGACTTACAGTTTTCTTGAAATACACCTTGCATTGAGCTACTCTATAAGAACATACTGTTTACTTTTACCCAGCTCTTTCTTTTTTTTTTATTTTAACAGATTTTTTATTTTAATTAGGTATTTTCTTCATTTACATTTCCAATGCTACCCCAAAAGTCCCCCATACCCTCCCGCCCCCCACTCTCCTACCCCCCCAATCATATTTCTTGGCCCTGGCATTCCCCTGTACTGAGACATATAAAGTTTGCAAGACCAATGGCCTCTCTTTCCACTGATGGCCAACTAGGCCATCTTCTGATACATATGCAGCTAGAGATACGACCTCTGGCGGGTACTGGTTAGTTCATATTGGTGTTCCACCTATAGGGTTGCAGACCCCTTTAGCTCCTTGGGTACTTTCTCTAGCTCCTCCATTGGGGGCCCTGTAATCCATCCAATAGCTGACTGTAAGCATCCACTTCTGTGTTTGCTAGGCCCCAGCATAGCCTCACAAGAGACAGCTATATCTGGTTCCTTTCAGCAAAATCTGAAATTGTGTATGCAATGGTGTCAGCGTTTGGAGGCTGATTATGGGATGGATCCCTGGGTATGGCAGTCTCTAGATGTCCATCCTTTCGTCTCAGCTCCAAACTTTGTCTCTGTAACTCCTTCCATGGGTGTTTTGTTCCCAATTCTAAGAAGGGGCAAAGTGTCCACACTTTGGTCTTCGTTCTTCTTGAGTTTCATGTGTTTTTCAAATTGTATCTTGTACCTTGAGTATTCTAAGGTCAAATCTAAGTGGATCAAGGAACTCCACATAAAACCAGAGACAGTGAAACTTATAGAGGAGAAAGTGGGGAAAAGCCTCAAAGATATGGGCACAGGGGAAAAATTCCTGAATAGAACAGCAATGGCTTGTGCTGTAAGATCAAGAATTGACAAATGGGACCTCATAAAATTGCAAAGCTTTGGCAAGGCAAAAGACACCGCCAATAAGACGAAAAGGCCACCAACAGATTGGGAAAGGATCTTTACCTATCCTAAATCAGATAGGGGACTAATATCCAACATATATATAAAGAACTCAAGAAGGTGGACTCCAGAAAATCAAATAACCCCATTTAAAAAATGGGGCTCAGAGCTAAACAAAGAATTCTCACCTGAGGAATACCAAATGGCTGAGAAGCAGCTGAAAAAATGTTCAGCATCCTTAATTATCAGGGAAATGCAAATCAAAACAACCCTGAAATTCCACCTCCTACCAGCCAGAATGGCTAAGATCAAAAATTCAGGTGACAGCAGATGCTGGCAAGGATGTGGAGAAAGAGGAACACTCCTCCATTGCTAGTGGGATTGCAAGCTTGTACAACCACTCTGGAAATCAGTCTGGCGGTTCCTCAGAAAATTGGACGTAGTACTACCGGAGGATCCCGCAATACCTCTCCTGGGCATATATCCAGAAGATGTTCCAACTGGTAAGAAGGACACATGCTCCACTATGTTCATAGCAGCCTTACCTATAATAGCCAGAAGCTGGAAAGAACCCAGATGCCCCTCAACAGAGGAATAGATACAGAAAATGTGGTACATTTACCCAATGGAGTACTACTCAGCTATTAAAAAGAATGAATTTATGAAATTCCTAAGCAAATGGATGGACCTGGAGGACAACATCCTGAGTGAGGTAACCCAATCACAAAGGAACTCACATGATATGTGCTCACTGATAAGTGGATATTAGCCCAGAAACATAGAATACCCAAGATACAAGATACAATTTGCAAAACACATGAAACCCAGCTCTTTCTTTAGATGAATGGAAATCACTCACCAAATGAAGATTGAAGGTAACATAGTGTGGGCTGTGGAGGTGGTGGCTCAGTGGGTAAACCCTTTGTGATTTGGTCCTTACATCAGAACTCTCATTTAAAACGCAGAACAGGCAGCCACTTACAATCCCAGCACTCAGAAGGCAGAGATAAGAGATCATTCCCCATGGTTAGCTGGCTAGGCCACCTAGACCAGCAGGAACTGGCATACTCTGCATTCAGGAAGAGATCATGCCTCCCATGCCTCCATAAATACAGTGGAAAGCAAGCAAAGAGGACACCAGCATGAACTTCAGTCCTCCATGTGCACATTCATCTACATGTGCATAAACACACACACACACACACACACACACACACACACACACACAAAAGCAGACAAACAGAAACAGATGGTATAGCTTGAGTAGATCTGACTTAGTATTGTGTCGTTCTTAGCTCCAAAGCCAGGGATACACAAATAGAGATTTCCTGCCAGAGTGACAGGTAATGAGTCCAGTGGCATCAAGATATGTGTTAAGCTGGTGTGATGCAGACTTTCACGACACAAGTGGTTTTCAGAGAGACGATCTGAGGATGTCAATGAATGGAGATGATCTAGAAGAAAACTAGGAATTACCAATAAAAATGGCATCTACTGGGTCAGGGTTAGGGTTAGGAGTAGGCAGAAATATACTCATGTGCTCAACAGGATGGAGTTATTGAACTCATTTAGAATCTGTGGTTTGTTGGAAATTCATTAAATTACTTACCTTTTTAAATTTGACTTTATTGATGATAAATGTCTGGGGATCTTGTTTTTGTTTTTTGTATTGGATGGTTGTGTGTCTGGAGGCCATTGTGTTTTATATTGGGGAGTTGTATATATGTGCTGTTATATTGGGAGGTTGTGAGTGTGTGAGTGTGTTTTATGTTAGAGGAATGTGAGTCTGTGTTTGTATTGCTTTTGGTTTGATTTAATAGTGTCAAAACATGGGGAATATCATCAGATCATAAATGCTTTATATTTAGATACTAGTATGTGGAAGAACTCAGGCCTGAGTTGCTTTCTGTACAACACATAGCAAAGTACCTTTGACATAAACAAGAGCTGCCTACTTTCTATGGCCATACTTTGAAAACTAGCAACCAGAACAATCCAACCTTTGAGGTGCTCCTAGCTCAACAGAAAGCTATGAAAAAAAGAAGAGAAATGTGGCTTCATATTTTTATTAAATAAAGAAATAAAATGCCACGTGTGTGAGAGATTACAGTTTGTATGGCGCAGGGAAGCTGTTCATTTCCCCCCTGAGCCCAATTCATAAACATCTTAATTACGCAGGACCTGATTCAGTAGGTAGATTTCCTCGGTTCTTTTAGAGCAGGGAATTGAGAGGGAGGAGCTGAGTCTTGGGTGCCTCTGTGTGAATTACTGCTCCTTTCCCGCACGAACTTACTGAAGTTATGTACTGTAGCTTAAATTAGAGTCTGTGCTTTGCCGGCTCTGCTCTCCGTGTGAAGTAAGACCTTGGAGAGGTGATTACCAAATAGGAAAACCTTGTCTGGAGCACGGTGATCTGTGTCCCAATAAAATCTCTCGGAAGCTGAGCTCAAAACAAATGTAAATAAAAGTTGGAATTTGGGGAATGTGTAATAGCAGAATTAATTTACTGCTTATGCTTTCTGAAGTTGAAGTTCAATACATGTTTTTATTATAAAATTCTCAGGTATAATATACATTAAAAATAATTTTATGACTTGATTTTTATACCTCTAAGGATATATGTTAACACATACAAATCTAAATATGTACATATAGAATACTTCTGTAGTACCTTAATTTAATGAATAACTGTGTGGAGCTGATTTTGGCCCTGGAAAGCCTGCTCTTTCATCACAGGAGTGGCCTGTGCTTTCGTATGGCAGATATAGCATAAAAGATGAGTTTAAATTAAATAAGTACAGAAAGATGAACGTCATCTAAATTCAAGTAAAGATTATGTCTTTTCTCCTGAAGAATTCACTTTGTCATTGATCTGATGGTCCTTACATAATAGACCTCAGCAGTTCATTCCTAGCCACGCCCTGCTATTGTTTACCACGCCCTGCTATTGTTTACCACGCCCTGCTAGTGTTTACCATGCCCTGCTAGTGTTTACCAGGGGGTTTCCTCATAGAGTGGGAGGTTGGTCATCAGTACTGACAGTGTCTCGCCAGCACTCTTTGTTGCTTAGATGATCACCAGGGACTGGCAGTGTCCATCTCTCTGTGTAAATGGGAACTAGATGCCCGGGAACTAGATTGAGCTTAACTCATAGCTGAGGAATGTGACTGAGTGGTGCGTCCATCATACATAGGATCCCACCCATTCTGCTGGCTGTGCCAGTGGAATAGGCTGAGGGAAATGAAGGGACAGTTCAGATCTTAATGGGAACCAGCGATCTCCCGTCCCCTGTTGATTAACCAAGGGACTTGATAGACAACCCTTCTATCACAGAGAAGCTCTTTGGGAAGTTTTCTATAACGGTGTACTGTACCCGTAATCACTTGAGAAAAACAAAATTTATGATGTGCCCCAGATTTTTTTTTAAATTATCAAATCAAATATATGTATCAGAAGATTAAATGCTACCCCTTAAATGATTACCAAATACTTTGGGCAAGAGGAGTTTCTTTGTGAAAACAAAGCAAGTTGGATGGTGCACAGCAACGATGTTTACATGACTCAGAGCAGAAGAAACTAAAAATGCATCCTAGCAGAGCATCCAGGAGAGAGGGAGGTCCAGGGAGGGAGACTGACAGAAGCAAGAGTGGCACCAGAGCTTAGTGCCAGCACCACCCTTAAAAGGCTTTTACCTTGCAGGCCATTCAGAG
This sequence comes from Mus musculus, assembly GCF_000001635.26. NCBI lineage: Eukaryota > Metazoa > Chordata > Mammalia > Rodentia > Muridae > Mus > Mus musculus. The sequence continues at coordinate 22,119,950 of NC_000071.6, read as the reverse complement.
AGCTGAGACCAAGATCAAAGCCAAAAAAAAAAAAAAAAAAAGGCTGATGATATTCAAGGCAAGGCACATATCTGATCCCCCCAGAGTAAAGATTGGTACTTTGGGGGCAGGCACTTGAGCACTGAGGCATTGATTATACTGGTCCAGGGAAAAGAAGAAATTTGCAAACCTGATGTATTTTGCATTTCTTGTCCATGAGTTTCCTTATCACAGTCTCTGGCAAAAATCTCTTTTCCCCCATGGAGGGGAATTGGGAAAAAGTTGCTACTTGGAAAGGCTTGGGGGAGGTCACAGCATTTGTGACATATACAAATTGCAAATGAATCAATGTGCCTCTTCCTATGAGAGGTGGGGTGGTTACAATGAAGAAAATAGGGATAGGGCTGAAAGAGAGACAGGCACCAAAGGGGAGAACAGCTGTTCATTTCCTACCCTGTGGTCACTGTCCATCTGCTGTAAGCTGGAAGAGGTCCCCTAGCGAGGTTCTAACCAGGAAGGGGAATGAGATATGAATAGGTCAGACACCATCACATTTCTGTGCAATGAGCACAGATCCTGCTCCCTGACAGACTCAACCCCAAGCAGAAGTCATTGCTCCATGGTGTCTTCATTTTAAGAATAAACAGATACCAAACAGAAAATGAACCACTTGCTCTTAAAATATGGTTAAAAAAAATTTAAAAACAAAAACAAAAAAACATGGTTTTAATACCTACAGAATACTTCTGAGGGGTCATTAATTTGAATATTCTATTTTGTCTACTCTAACCCTTAATATCAGTTTGAGTAAATTCTTAAAATTAATCTTCCCATGTATAATAGTTCTTTTTATAATATTATGTCTCCTCAATTATAAATTATACTGTAAACTATAAACATATCAAGCTTTCACCCAGGAGTATGTTTAGTGAGCACAATAGCAATGCAGACATTAAATCCTATGTTTTCATGCTTAAATAATTATTCATTGATAATTCAGTGCTGACCAAATAATGTAGACACATTCATTTCTCTAACAATTTCTATTAATAAAATAATTATCAAAGCTGTTAACTTTGGTTGTCCTATTTTATCAAAATTGAATTCATTTGTTCTTAACAGGTCCAAGAATAAATCCAGGACTTTCCTTTGTACAGAACGGAACAGTTCTTAATTAAAGTGATTATCTGTGGCATCCTTTCAGCTATGATTCCCATTTATGGCATTTGGAACCTAGAAGCCCCAGGACATTTCCTGCCTGGGCTGCCACAAAACATTATCTGATGGAGTAAGCATTCTTCCCTGCCCAGCTTTTTACCCGAGAATCAAAGCCCTGCCTCTTTGGCCTCAGCCCCTGAACTTAAGCAGGGCATAAGATGTGAGTTTTTCATGCAGGCACGGCACGGAGAGACCAAGCCTGCCTTTCATGAAATACAGGAGCAGCCCTGCGTTCAAGTGTGTGTAACGCCATTAAACATGCAGCTAAGAGCATGCCTACTGGGGGACAGACAGACAGAGCACGGACTCAGCCAAGAATCATCTTCTCTGCATCCATTCCTTACCACTTATTTTAACTCATGATCTGAGATCTGGTAAAATAACATACTTAAGACAAACCATCTTCCCTGGTAGATTGCCTCTTGTCTTGAACACTACATTTGCTCCATGGCATTCTGTGATTAGCTGATAGGCAGTAAGACAGCAAGAATAATAAAAACAACCTGCTTTGAGCTGTATTAGAAAATAAGCTAAAGTTCTATTGGAGAAAAGCTATTTACAATCTATCCAATTTATAAATTATGTAAATTTGTATCAGTATGTAGCAAAATAAAAACAGAAAACTGCTACAATAGTGTAGGTTCCTTAGAGTAGGAAAGGAACAAACAAACAAAAAACATAGAAACTAAGTAGTACTAATCTGACCTGAAGACAACAATATTTAATGTTTAAACTTTGGGTCACAGTTTAGTTACAGCTTGTAGGTCAATACTTCTGGAGCTGACATAGTACAATATTGCTCTCATGGTAAGAGTAGGTCAGTTTGTTAACAAGTAAACAAGGGATCTTAGACTGTTTCTTGCAGTTTCCATAAAGATAGAAATAAAACTTTCAAGTGTAAGATAATCGTTTTCTATGCTATTATTGTTAAAAGATGTGATGGGCAATGATGAATAAATCTGCGCAGCTGCCTCCAGTGAAATAGTTAAGCAGACGTTCACTATTAAAAAAAAAATTGGTTGTGTAGATAATGGTAGTCTTGACTGAGGAGGGGTTATTTTAAAGAAAAAAAAACCACAAAATAGCAAATAAGCTCTTGCTATTTTCTTTGTTGCCTTGGGACCACTGTGCTGGTATTTCCCCTCCCCCCAGTTAATCATAAAAAATTACTCATAGCTAAAAAATTATTAAAGCACTAAATATAATTACCAGTGTAGCTATTATTGCAGTAGGTTCATGTTGCCCATCACGTTTCCCATTGTGAGTTTAGAGTGAGGCACATCTATTTCTTGATTGCTGCAGCTTTCAGTAGCAGGTGAGCTCCCGGGAGGGGCACAGGCTAGCCTTTTAAAAGCTTTCCTCAAAGTCACCTGTTCCTCTCTTTCCTTCCAATCTCGAGTTAATGGTCCTGTCCTCCATTTACCCATCTTGAAAGATGAAGGGGCATGTTGATCCTGCTACGATTTGCTTCAATCATAGCAGGGGACCCTAAGCAGCCAGATTGCATGCACTCCATAACTTTTTGATGTTTTTATATCAAATGCTGTCATTTACATGCAGCGTGTACAGCCTGCTCATCCCAGAGGCTGAGGTTTGAGTGATGGCAGCTGTGGCACTTGTGCCGTCGGAGTCCTCCATGGCCCCTGTGCAGACAGTCCTAGAGCCCGCAGTATTTATGGCCCCACTATGTTATCTAGAGGCATGATTTCTGCCACTGTTCTTCCCCATCTATCAATTCTGCGAGATCGGTCCTCTCCTCCTTCTGTGGCTCAGTGCTGCATTTTAAAAGGCAAATTGTTTTTAAGGCAGAACTTTGGCGGTCGGAGGCTGCTCTCTGCAGCCACTACCAATCCCCAAGAGAGCAATACCTCCTTCTACTGTGTTGTGCTCTGATTTACTTTAGAAAGTTCTGAGATTAGTGGGAAAGGGCATAAACATGTAAAAAAAAAAGAAAGAAAGAAAGAAAAAAGAAAAAGAAAAGAAAAGAAAAGAAACTACCCAGGCCTTGAGACATGAAATGCCAATTGATTTATCCTGTTACTATAAAGGGGAAAAGAAATAAAGGGAGCTGCCAGAGATACAAACACACAGTCCCCAATCTACAGTTTCATATTATTTTATATATATATATATATAAACTAAGAAGAAAAGCATAAGCCAGGTTTGTTTTTTAATATCTGTGGTTTCAAAGCTGGCATGACCTGAATTCATTTGCTAGCAAGACTTGACTGGAATGTTTTAAAGCTATTTATAGCCTTTATATCTCTACTATTTAAGTGAATATGCACACAGTTCACTGCAGCAATGTTAATGTATTTGATTAGAAGGCATTGCAACAACTTTGGGGTGTGGCATATTATATAGTATATATGCCAATATTTTCTTTCTGAAATCTGTAAATTTAATAAACAAACCATATGAAGTATATTATCCTCTAAGCCTCTTGGAATTAAGAGCCTACATAGCTTTCTTCCCAAGGAAGGAGCAACTTGTCAGTGTTCATTAGACATTAATAATATCTCTGGTTTTGAATGGCCTTGATGTAATGTCAGAAGCTATAAAGTTGCTTAGTTTATGTCACCTAGCAAAACTGATAGGAAGAAATGAACATTTCTTATGAATTTTGAAAAGTTCCTGGCTCCAGGAGATACTTAGAGTTTCCTCCAGGTGTGTATAGGATGCTTACGGAGTGGCTGCAGAGTAAGCTGCTCGCTCTCCGGCGTGCTTCAGATGGGCTGGATTTGACTCCCACTTACAATTGCTATTTTTTCATGTGATAGTATGTAACAGCTCTGTAGAGACCCCAGTCGGTCAGTGTGACACAGAAGCACTCCAGGGAGCAGGTCCTGGGACCTGCTGGTCCTCTTTTGCTTCTATTGAATATCTGAAGCTCACAAGATCTTATTCAGATTCAACTCCCACGCTGAGTTGTTTGTTGTTGTTTTTGTTTGTTGTTGTTGTTGTTGTTGTTGTTGTTGTTTTTCGAGACAGGGTTTCTCTGTATAGCCCTGGCTGTCCTGGAACTTATGTAGGTAAACTGCTATTTAAAAGTAATTCTTTTAATCCCAACCTAATGGTAATGTGATCCATTTCTTTATTGGTGTATTTTGATTCAGTAATAGAAGAATTTTAGAAATTCTAAGTACTTTCTCATTCATCAAAACACTTTTATATACCTATTTATTTTAAATTGGCAGATGAAATTACATGTGTTTACCATGGACAGCATACTGCTTTGAAGTATCTATACAGCCAGGAATAGTGGTGCGCACCTTTAATCCCAGCACTCAGGAGGCAGTGGCAGGCAGATCTCAGTGAGTTTGAGGCCAGCATGGTCTACAGAGTTAATTCCAGGACAATCAGAGCTACATAGTGAGACCTTGTCTCAAAAACAAACAAACTAACTAAAACAAGCATCTACAGTGTAGATTTATACATCCCAGAATAGCTGGACCTAGTCATATGCATCCCCACTCTCTTTCTATTGATAAAATAATTTCTCACTGGGTTGCACCATGCTCAGGAAAGGAAGAACAAAGCTGGTGGTGTGAGTTTCTGTCCTCTAGTACTAGGGCTTTGAACATGCATGAAACTCAGAAATAAACCTGCTGTGTTTGTTCTCAGTAAGAGGATGGCCAGGGTTTGTGGGTACATTTTATTCATAATTTGGAGGGGCATGGAAAGAGTTTCTCTAAGGGAAAAAAAAAAGTAAAACCACAGAATTAAAATAAGGTACAATTCTCTTTATTCATTTAGAATGAAAAATTACAAGCAGTGTCAGATTTTTAGAAACTTAGCATTCTGCAAACGTTACAGAATCAAGACATAAACCTCTTTGTTAATTAGTTTGGGCCCTAGAATGTTGATCCTTGTGCACTGGCTACATGCTTTTAACATACTTCATTTTGTAATGTTTTCAATAAAGAGCACAGAGGTTTTGCCCCTTCTTAGAATTGGAAACAATCACCCATGGAAGGAGTTACAGAGACAAAGTTTGGAGCTGAGACAAAAGGATGGGCCATCTAGAGACTGCCATATCCAGGGATCCATCCCATAATTAGCCTCCAAACGATGACACCATTGCTTACACTAGCAAGATTTTGCTGAAAGGACCCAGATATAGCTCTCTCTCGTGAGACTAGGCCAGGGCCTAACAAACACAGAAGTGGATGCTCACAGTCAGCTATTGGATAGATCACAGGGCCCCCAATGGAGGAGCTGGAGGAAGTACCCAAGGAGCTAAAGGGATCTGCAACCCTATAGGTGGAACAACAATATGAACCAGTACCCCTGAGCTCTTGTCTCTTGCTGCATATGTATCAAAAGATGGCCTAGTCGGCCATCACTGGAAAGAGAGGCCCATTGGACACGCAAACTTTATATGCCCCAGTACAGGGGAACGCCAGGGCCAAAAAGTGGGAATGGGTGGGTAGGGGAGTGGGGGGGGAGGGTATGGGGGACTTTTGGGATAGCATTGGAAATGTAATTGAGGAAAATACGTAATAAAAATAATATTAAAAAAAGAGCACAGAGGTAATTCTGCCTCTAGATTTTGATGCTTAATATTTTACCATCCATACTCCTTATTAATAATGTCATTTTAGATTTTGGGGATTGATTATTAAACAGAAAAAATGTCTCATTTAGACTTCAAGGTACTTTTAACTTTCTCCGTGCAGTGACTAATATTAAACTAGTATTTGAATTGACGCCATTCATTAACCAATGTGTCATCGTTGCCTTTGAGTCATGGTGCTGTGTGCGTCAGCACAGTGGGCTGTAGGAACTTCTAGAAGCCCTTTTCATACTGGGAATAACTCTACTTTAAAATAGAGAAAACTGCAGAGACATGTCGGAGCAACCCACAATAAATGAATCTTCAAATCAGCTTTTTCTTATCAAAATTCCCAGTGCTGCCGTCACCCCTGGCTGGCGTGAGAGGCATCTTGAGAGGGTCGTAAGAATGGAGACAGCAGAAATTTTAAAATACTATCATGTAACACATTGCTAGAGCTCCCAAGCGGGCCTTGGAAGGTGCCAATACATGTACGTTAGCTCAGTGTTAAATGTATTCGGTCCATAGTAAATAACATTAGTCTTAAACACTGTGTTTATATACGTTGCAGTAAGTCATCCTGACAAACTGATGGCCTTTGTAACTGTCTCCTGCCAGTGGCCTCTGCTTTTCCTTTCAAGTTCCCATGGCATCTTTAACATGTACTATTTCCATTGTTTTTGCCTGTATCATAATCATTGATAAGGACCATGGAGATGGCTATACACTGTTGTATTTTGTGTTCTGATTCCTAATCAAGAACACAAATCAATGTATAAATTAATGTAGGTTTGGAGGCCAAGGATCTTCTTTTATATTCAGAATGTCCTATAGCATGAGACTTTACAGCGCATATATGTTGACACACAAATTTTGATATTCATGTAAATAGGAGAGAATTATGGGGAGAGGGGATGTTCACACCAAATGAACTCTCTACCCACCATTGAGTAAGTGAAGGAAAATATGCCCCTGGAAACTCCTTGTAAAGCAAGCTTTACCAAAGAAAAAGGTGCCTGTTTTTATTATTGCCTAAATGTTTTGCCATTGTACTGTAATATCTTAGAACTGGGCATAATAAATGAGCCTCAAGTTATCCAGGAAAGCATTTTATCAGATGTCTTAGTGAGGATCTCCACTACTGTGAAGAGACACTATGAACATGGCAACTTTTACAAAGAAAATCATTTAATTGGCACTGGCTTACAGTTCAGAGGTTTACTCCATTATTGTCATGGTGGGAAGCATGGTGGCCTGCAGGGAGACCTAGTGCCAGAGGAGTTGAGAGTTCTATATCTTGATCTGCAGACAGCAGAACAAAATTGCATGTCTCACTGGTTTTAGCTTGAACATGGAAGGCCTCAAATCCTGCCCCTGTAGTGACACACTTCCTCCAACAAGGCCACACCCCCAATAGTGCCACTCCCTATAGGCCAAGCATTCAAACGCATGAATCTGTGCAGGCCAGACCTGTTCAGAGCACCAGATGAGGAAGGATGGTTGTCATGCCGACCGTCTTAGTGATGAAGGTTACCCACACCAGAAATGCAGGAGTACTTGCTGTGTCTTTACTTTCCCGGTTCTTGATTTGTGTCACCAAAGAGTGGTGTTAAAGCAAGAACAAAGGTGTAGCATTGTCATTGTCTCAGTGCAAGCTTGAAGACAGCGCAAGTTTCAGTCTCCATGCTGGTGGACAGAGGCTGTCCTACAGAAAGAGGAGCTATAATGGTGACAACACCATGATGCTGCTAGTACATTCCCAAGAGTTAAGTCTGGAGAACATTTATTTCATTTGATAAATGTTCAGTCAGCTCTTCAGTGAGAGCTGGGGGACAGGATCTAAGAAATGAAATCTCTGCTGTAGTAGAGCGAAAGCTCTGGCGGGAGGAGGACGTGGCTAAATGAGTGACTGTGGACCTAACAGTGCAGTAGGAAGTTAAATCCAGAGCCCGAGAGTGGTGGAGGAGAACCTCACTGACAGTAGCCAGGTAAAGGCAGAGGTCTGAGAGTGTGACCATTCATAGGGGTTCGAAGTGTGTGAGTGAGAATGAGTGGACAGTGTCAGAAACGTACAGACGGATCTCTGGCTGTCACAGAACCTGTGGAAACGGGATAATAAGCAATGCTTTTCCTCATAGGGGAGAAGGGCTGGCCTGAGGTCTGCTTTTTCAGAATGACAGCTAAAGTCAGGAGAAATGAGACTGAATAAGAGTGTAGAATTCTGGGTTCCCACAGGGCCCTGACATAAGTGCTCACTTTTATAGTGTGTTGACTCATTGATTAAGTGATTACTTATCCTGGTGGCCTGGCTGCTGTTAACAAAGGCAAAAGGCAGAATATTACCTGTCTATTTCTTCTAAATTATAATAGGAACACTACTATTTACATAGGACCAGGGATCAATTTTATAATTAATTAAACCCATAATTAACTTTAGTTACAACTTTTAACTGAGATTCAGACCATGTTTGCTGTAAATTTTGGGGGGATTGCAATGATAAGGGCTGGGGCATGGCTGAGTAGTAGATTTATAGTCACCATTAGAATTCATTCATTAGGATACAAGTGCAGTTAACCTGAAATCTGACGTTTAATTTTAATGCCAATACCATACCAGGGTAACTAACATCTTTTTAAAGTTTATTATTTTCAATTTTGATGATATAATTAAATCATTTTCCCCTTCTCTTTCCTACTTCTGAACACACATACACACACATGCTTGAGCATTTGTGGTTTTTCTGTTTATCAATAACAAAGCAGTAACAGTCTTATTCACTGATGATCCTAAATAGAAATAAAGCCACAGAAACCTGTCCCAACATGCTCTGAACATGTGAGGCATTTCAGACAATGTGTATGGTTTAAAAGCAAAACAGAAGAAGCAGGAGTGTGTGTTCTGTGTACCAAGCATATTGTGAATCGGGTTCTGCTCGGGCTGGTTCTGATTCCCGTCTATCAGCTGTCCTGGGCACACATGAAGTGGGGTGCAGAGAGCAGAACCCGGCTGTTCACAGAAGCTCTTTTTAGGTTGATGGATTTTTATTTCTTGATGGGTACTGTCAAGTGTAAATAGAGCAGATTTTCTGCTCTCCTAACCCTACGCATAGCAACTTGTAGACAATTTATCAGAGACAATTTCACTCTAAAAAGTGGGAAAACAGTGCTTCTAATTTTGTCTGACTAAATATTAGATGTCTACTGGAGATAGCCAGTAGCCCTTGGATCTCTAACTAGGAACCTCTTGGGAGAGGTAAATCTGGAGATAACATTTACTTCTCTCATTGTTATGAGAATGATACTTGACAAAAGCAGGTTAAGGAGGAGTTTATTTTATCCTGTAATCTGAAGTGCAGTCCATTGTATTAGGGACAGCGTGGCAGCAGCAGGAGCGTGAGGCAGCTGGTCACAGGGCATCCACAATCAGAAAGCAGAGACAAAGGCTGGTGCTCAGCTCACTTATTTTCTCCGTTCTATTCAGTCAGCATCCTCAGCTCATGGAATGATGTAATTGACACATACTGTCTATTCTTCTACTTCAGTTAGCCCAATCTAACATTCCCTCACAGACATGCCCAGGAGTTTGTCTTGTAGGTAATTCCAGATCCTACCTGTCCACTTGGTAAAGAATATTAACCATCATTCTGGGTCCTTATAGGGTAGGTTTTAATAAATGCCTGAGAAGTAAGTAATAGAACCAAAGTGGGTAAATGTAGAGAAAAGAGAAGATTAAAACAGCTTGGGTCTACTGGGGACTAAAATGGTACTCACCAGAACCCAAAGGTGAGGATGACGGGCAAGGTAAAGAGAAACATTAGGAGAATGGTACAGTTTCAATTAGAAAAAAAAACCCAAAAACTCATTATAGCAAGAAATAGGTAGAAAACAAGAATATAAAGGAAATGTGACGTCTGTAGACTTGTGTGTGACGAAAAGGACACTGTCATACACATGTTCTCTTTGTCTTAATGTACACCCTACTCTGTCAGCAACTGTGATCTGAGGACAGAATGTTAAATGTGAATGTTGAGAAGTCATAAGACAATTTAGTGTTCTTGTATGTAACTTGATCATGCTACATAGGGTTTTTAAATAGCACAGATTCAAAGATATAGTTCAGGGGCATTGTTCAGGACTTCTCACTGAAGAGTAAGGGGCTGCTTCCTGCTGGACAGTTTCAAGGTGGTACCCAGCACCTTTATCACAGAAAACGGATGACTTTCATTATACTGCAGCACAAATGTATCCTAAGCCAGAGATGAAATATTGGTTAAAAAAAAAAGATCTGTTGCTGTACAGACAGTTATGAGTGATCAATAGCCTGATATAGCTGTGTCCTGGGAGGCTCACAGTCATCCATTGAACAAGGTCCCCAATGAAGGAGCTAGAGAAAGTGCCCAGGGAGCTGAAGGGGTCTGAAGCCCCATAGGAGGAAAATCAATATGAACTAACCAGTACCTTCAGAGCTCCTTGGAACTAAACCACCAATCAGAGAAAACACATGATGGAATTTGTGGTGTTAGCAGAGGATGGCCTAGTCGGTCATCAATAGGAGGAGAGGCCCGTGGTCCTGTGAAGGTTCTATGCCCCAGTGTAAGGGATGCCAGGACCAGGAATGGGAGTGGGTGGGTTGGGGGGCAGGGGGAGGGGAGAGAGGATAGGGGATTTTTGGAGGGGAAACTAGGAAATGGGATAACATTTGAAATGTAAATAAAGAAAATGTCTAATAAAAAAAAGAAAAGTAATAACAATTAGTGTAAGCTAATAGCAAGTCAGAGTAAATGGTATTGTATGAGCTATTCTTAATATGTTTCCCAGCACTTGGGAGGCAGAGGCAGGCGGGTTTCTGAGTTCGAGGCCAGCCTGGTCTACAAAGTGAGTTCCAGGACAGCCAGGGCTACACAGAGAAACCCTGTCTCGAAAAAACAAAAAACAAAAAACAAAAAAATTAAGTTTGAAACAATAAAATCAATATTGGGAGTAAAAAAACAATGCTGTAAGTGACAGTTGGTATCTGTGCATCTTTATCAGTCAGCATCTTATCCACTTAAAATTAAGAACTGACAAGTGAGATAACTAGACAGAACTAATAAAGTCCCTTTAACATAAACTTCATGGCCCTCCCTCAAAGAGTGGGCATGGTGGTCATCGGTCTGCGGCACTACATGGGAATCAGATTTCTTGGGTATGTGACATCTTCAGTAAATTTGAGAAGGTCACTGATTTTGTTTAGTAACAGTAGACTTTATTACTTCGTTTTTTGTGACTTAAAATAAAAGTAACAGATTTTTTTCATAGGTTGGCAAAAAACAAAGTGCTTGAATTTTTTGTATCATTGTTGTTGTTGTTGTTGTTGTTGTTGTTGTTGTTGTTGTTGTTGTTGTTGTGTTGAGACAAGGTCTCACTATGTGGCCCTGGCCCTGGCTCTCCTGGAACTCTTGAACAGACCCAGATGGCCTCAAGCAACCTACCTGCCTCTGCTTTCTGGGTACCTGTTTTAAGCCCATCATTGTCGCTTAGACCATAGTTGTTGCTATGGTTTCAGTGAGCTTCCTTCTATCACTCATTCTTACAGTGCTGATATTTTTACAGTGAGTGATTGCACTAAAAGTGGTCTGGCGTCTGAGAGACGGATCTGCAAGCAAGATATTTTGCATTTGACACTTAGCATTGTCTTTATTATCAGGTCTTATATGTGTCAGACACCTTTGATGTGAGAGGAAATAAAGAGGTACCTGTTTCAGGTACCCCACTCCATATGAAAGAGTCTAGTAGAAGCAGTAATTCTGCATATCACATCTGGTTACAGGAAGTTGGCAGTAGTGTTAGGCACTAGAGTATGAGAGAATGCAATGAAGAGTTACTAACTCCTCCCCTCTCCTACACAAGGGTCAAACAGCCATGTTGAGTTTGGCAAAGAACAGGTCTCACAATAGTACTGACTGGTACCAGGTACCAGTTTTACTCTAACTGAGTATGGGGTGTGATTCGTCCACTGAACTGCAAGAGTGACTCAGGAATAGACTCTGAGTAAGGCAGATCTCCAAAGATGAACACTTCTCCAGAGGGTATGTCCCCCAGCTGCCAGTTCTCATCTGGGTTCCCTTGTCAGACCAATTGTACCCTGAATCCAAGCCATGGTCTCCCAGGTGAACACCCCTCCATTGGAGCCCTTTATGATCACCCTGGTACACTTGTTTCTTGAAAGTACCTATTTGATCTCTTTATGCTGGTGGCAATATGCTGAGAGACTGGGGAATTAATAAACATTATAAACAGTTTATAAACATTATAAACAGGGTACAGGAGAATCATTCATTTATAGAAGGAACATAAGTGACGTCAGAGGGGGCTAGAGGTAGGATAATGAGCTAATCATGGTCACAGACACCCAGCAAGAGCTAATGAGGACCCCTTAGACTGTGGCGAAGAGGAGATGGATTAAAGAACTCACTTTACATATGAGAGAGTTGTATGATCCAGAGGCTGTGTCTGTTTCATAGGCTGGAAGTTTACTCTCATAACACTGAAAAGACAACATGAGAAAACCAATAGAAAACATAAGTGTTATCAGGGTGTTTTCAGTATCTACTTGATGTGTGTCAACATTCTCTCTATGCTTGCTTTATAAACAATTTGCAAGAGTTTGCGTTCTGCGTGTAACGTTCTGGTTGTCATTCTTTCCTTTACAAGGATTCACCTCATTCATTTGACTTTTAAGCCCTTGGAACATGCGAAACATAAAAGAAGCATGCAAATAGAATATAAAGCCTCAAACTAGCCTGGACTTCCCCTGAAATGCCTTCCCCTACCAGACCTCATTCTTGTTTGGTTTGTCCCACGGATCCTGCCAGCTTCCATTTCCAGCCACACAGTTTGATGTTTATTTTAACCAACTGCTCATGAAAGGTGGAATTTCACAACAGTTGCAGTGGCATAAGGCGGGTTTCCCTATAAGCAGGATAGCCGGGTGCGTCCTGTTGGGTACCCCTTTCTTCCACCCCTTTTCACCTGCATTTCAGCTGTGAGAGTAAATCTAGGAAAACTACTTTTTGGCCTTTTAGCACATTGCCAACTTTGGCAATTTTAAACTAACGGGTTTTTTACTAAACACCACTGAAATGAAATGAAATAAATGAGTCTGATGAATGCCTGCGCCCTGACTACTACAAACGGAAAACCATCAACAGATGCTATTTGCTGAAACGGAGGCCCTTGTAGCAGATGGGTGGAAGTTAAACACAAATTGTACTGTTTCTTTTCCTTTTGGTTCATTTGTTTTTATTGCTATATAAAAACCTCTGATATATTAGTTACAGTAAACTTGAAGCAAATGCTTCATGACTGTTTGGGTTTTTCTGAGATCCCTGAAATTATACTCAGACCATTCTTCATTATATGAACTCATTGAAAATAGAGACTCAAAACTCTTCATCAGTTGTAGAAATTCTTTTGGAATTCATACTCCAATATTGTAAATAATGATGAGAAGCAGCTGCCAAATACTCATGGTGAGATATTATGTCTCTGTCTTAAATATCAAGTGTTGAGCTGCAATAAAGTATCTGTCATACCTCCAATGGTCAGTATGTGTTTAGAACTAGGGTATTTTCACAGTGTTTTCTTTCCTCAGATGCCACTGCCTCCTTTAGCAAGCGCACATACAGACAACGGGGACTGTGCCCCAAATCAACAAGTCATATACCATTTAAAGTAATGACTATCGATTGATACTAACCTTCAAGAACAATCATGGCATTGTTAATCGTTCTGTAAATTTAGATACTCCTTTCCACAGAACTGTTTATTTTAATCTTAAGTAAGATAGTTCATATGTCTCCAAAGAAACCAGAAATGTATCCTTTTTTACCTCCCTTCCAGTTCCTAAGGTTGTTTATTAGATTATATTCATTATCACAGAACACAGGAAAATTCAACATAGCAGGAGTAATGGAGGAAACATTTAGATATTTTTAAAATATTGAAAATATTTACAGGGGAATATTTATAGGGAAATTGAAATGTTTACAGGGATACTGCCTGTAATCGCATTGTTTTTTAACTGTGAAATTTGTTGTTACTCTTATTTATAGGGTCAGGATCATGTCGATTTAGTTACTCTGACCCCAGCATCACTGTGTCATACGCCAAGAACAATACCGCTGATTGGATTCAGCTGGAGAAAATTAGGTTTGTTACCATTTCAAGTATTTGCTCCAGGTCTGTTGTGAGAAGACTTCTGCACCTCTAGTTGCCTTCCTTCTATCCAGAAGTCTTTCTTTATGGTTAAAATACTTTGGTTGTTCATTCCTCAAGTCATGAGCATACATAATTACTGCTTGAGGAGGATGCTGCTAGAATTGTAATCTTCCCATTCATAAGCTCCTACCATCAATACTCCTTGTAGTGACCTGTTTTGGCCTGCAGCACATTTGGCATCATAACTTGTGAGAGAGTATCCTTTGCCACATAACATCACCAGCTGTGGCAGGCAGGAGGCGACCTGTCTGTGCCTGGCATCCAGAGCTGAGAGCATGACCAGTAACAACTGCCTGCATCCATCTCTGTCCATGGTGATAGGGGTTCATAGCTTTTTCCATCATCTGTCATTTCACTTCTCAAGTCATGCAGGCCTATCCTGTATCTTCTCTACGTCAAGAGTTCTCCAATGAGAAAATGAAGTAGGATGCTCCAGGTAAAAGGAACTCTAACGTTGGAAAGATCTGATGAGCTTAGAAAATACCAAATCCTGTTTACCACTACTGCAGAGTTGTAACCAAGAACTAAAATTCAGAGTGGATGATTGGTTACAGACGTAAAATGAAAAGGAAACCAATACCCCACACTTTGAGACAGACACAGTGCCTGCTGTGCTGAGGGCCATAGCCCCACATTAAATTAATCCGTATTAAAGGGATTGTGGCAACTGGGCTAGTTCTTAAGCTTGCAACATTTAAGTAGAATATTTCCCATCAATTTTGTAACAATTGTTTTCCATTAGCCCTTTTCTTTATATTAAGAGGACAGTGATCTGTTTAGGGAAGCAGAAGAAAAATTACGTTGATAATCTTTAATACTAGCCAATTTGTACAAGGTTTCTAGAAGTATATTAAAAAAAACCCACATAAGCTCTAGTCTAACAAAACTGAGGAAGGTAATTCTAAGGCAGGATTTTAATAACTGATCCCCCAGGCCTGGATGCTTTAATAACTGGTTCCCCCATGCCTGCATGCTGTATAATTTACTGGTAGTTACTGCACACTAAGCTCTAACATGCTGTGTCAAATTTATGACAATATTTGCTATTCTTTTTATTTTCTATGTTTTGAAAATGCATTTACATCAGATACTTAACATCTGAATGGATGTAATCAAACCAACATACATATAGAAATTTTACCTTTATCTCCACAGCTTTCTTTTACC
Organism: Mus musculus; assembly: GCF_000001635.26. Classification (NCBI taxonomy): domain Eukaryota; kingdom Metazoa; phylum Chordata; class Mammalia; order Rodentia; family Muridae; genus Mus; species Mus musculus. The sequence continues at coordinate 22,104,772 of NC_000071.6, read as the reverse complement.
ATAACTGAAGTAAATTATGATATGTATTTCTTGCTAGAAAAGAGCTATACGCTTTTGAAGTGATAAGAATGAAAGTGCACATTTGATTACACAAAGGAACATCACATTCAGCTGAGTGCATTAAATTTTTTCATGAAAATGACACTTTGAATTTTAGGCTGCATACCAAGCCGCCATACTTCTGCATGCAAAGTGCCTTTACCATTGGTGATCAGCACGAGAGATTTTTCTAACCACCATCTGAATCCAAAGTATATTCTCTTCTTCAGTTTAAATTCTTTTTGGAGCTAAAAAAATACTCACCATAAAATATTGTAAATGAGAAAGGAATTGATTGCCCCCAAAGGTGAGATACACCATCTATAACCCCACTGACAATTCTGAAGATATATGTGTGCTTCACTGGTGAGTGAAAAATATGGCTTTTCCCCAGCCCTTCCAAACCTGATTTATAGCAGCCCAGCCTACCACTAGTTTGCATTTTAGCACCATTTTTAATCTCAGCTAAACGATCATTTTTACAACAGCAGATTTCTACTTTGCTAGAATAAAATGATTAATAAAACTTGTATTATATAACAGGAAGAGCTAGATTCTAATAGATATTATATTAAAAGCTTGCTAAATCATACCAATTTTAAAAATATTGGCCTGTATACAATTGTAAATAATTATAAGTGAATACATTTAATTCTATGACAAATCCCTAATTTCACTCAGTCATCAGATATAAAAATGTATTTGATGACTAAAAATAAAATGACTATTATATAATGACTATATAATATATATATATGTATATATACTTAAACATATCATATATCTATTATATACTTAAACATATCACATATATATAAAACACCTACAAATATGAATACATAAACATATCACATATATATACATATCTACTTATGTTAAACATATCACTTTTCTTAAACATATCACATACAATGACCTCCAATTGATGTATAATTTCAAAATAAGAATCAATATTACTTAATTTCAATTTTTTTTCTTATCAAATGAATGATTTTTAAAGGGATATCTACCATGTGCCAAAACTCTTCTAGATAGAGTTTGACTCCTTTTGTATTATTATAGCAACTTGTGCCATCTTCTCTGCCTCTGTTCTTTTCCTGACGGATTTGAACACACTTTAGTACTTGCTTTAATAGGGAAACTGTAACAAGTGGCAGAGACTGACAGTGGGAACATGGGCTTGCATTTTGTCTGTAATGAGCATCACGTGTTCACACACGGCTGTGGTCTGAACTGTGAGCTTGACCTGCCTTCTCCCACTTGTTCCAGAGCCCCTTCCAATGTGAGCACAGTCATCCACATCCTGTACCTCCCCGAGGAAGCCAAAGGGGAGAGCGTGCAGTTCCAGTGGAAACAGGACAGCCTGCGAGTGGGTGAGGTGTATGAGGCCTGCTGGGCCCTGGATAACATCCTGGTCATCAATTCAGCCCACAGAGAAGTCGTTCTGGAGGACAACCTCGACCCGGTCGACACGGGCAACTGGCTCTTCTTCCCTGGAGCAACGGTCAAGGTTGGAACATTTCATCCTCTCTTCCTTTAGAAACCCAGGCTCACTGAACCAGTTACTTCAAGATAACTTTTCCAAGACAGGTCTAACATTCTTATATCTCATACCGTGCCATTTAAGGTTGTAATACCACTTTTTAAAACAACATTTGTTTATTTATTCATGTAACAGTGGGTTGAGAACTCAGACTGTGGGCATGATGGTGCACGTCTGAATCTCAGCACTCGGGAGGCAGAGGCAAGTGGATTTCTGAGTTCGAGGCCAGCCTGGTCTACAGAGTGAGTTCCAGGACAGCTAGGACTACACAGAGAACTCAGACTGGGCTGAACCCTGTAACATGAAAAGTGAATACATTTCTTCCCTTGCTTGTGGCTATCACTGGAAGCCGATAGGCACCTAGCTGTGCAAATACAGAACAGCCCAGTTGTCATTTTCTAGGAAAGCTTAGAGTTTCGAGACAGCACCAAATCAAGGCTTGGGACATTAAAAAGATTATCTAGAAAATTGAGAATATATGCAAATACCAACAGGTGGTCAGAAAGTGGCCAAGTAGAAGGAGGAATAGCACTCTGAGAACTGGGAGATCTCATGTATAGAGGCTTGAACTGAACGTTCATGCTTTCTACCCATTTGTGTGTTATAATACTCTCATATGGAGCTAGAAAATAGAGTCCCTATGAGGTCATTCAGTCATAAGTATGAGTCCTCTATGAATGGAGGATTAGTGTTCTTATGAAGGAGAACTTTCTGGCTCTTGGCATGTGAAAACATAGCAAGACTAAGGATATGTAGGCCCTTGCTAAGTCTTCTAGAGTTTGATTTTGGAACTCTAACTTCCAAAACTATTAGAAACTATTAGAAATCCCAGGCTGTGATGTTCTCTAACAATAGTCCCAAACTAAGATAGACATTCTAGATTCTTGGTTCTCAACCTTTGATTTGTAACCTCTTGGGGGAGGGGGGAATTGATTATCAAATATCCTGCATATCAGAGATTTACATTACAACTCATAATAGTAGCAAAATTACAGTTATGAAGTAGCAATAAGATAATTTCATGGTTGGGGGTCACCACAACATGAGGAATTGTATTAAAGGGTCAGAGCATTAGGAAGGCTGAGAACCACTGGTCTAGATGGTGAATACAAAAAACAGAACCCCTTCAATGGAGTTCTAAACAGTTCTCTCATATATTTTGAGACTCACGGTAAGTAATTCTGGTGTTGTGGCAAGTGAGAAGACCTTGAAGATTTGCTAGCTGCTGTAGTATTAGAATTGTATCTTGAGATCATATCCTCTGAGGTACTTTAAATCAAAGGCAATTACATTGGCATTTGAAATTGTTGTTCTAATAGAGAGCTCTGAGTTACAGGAGTCTTTGGAAAGACCAAGAAGCTGGAGGTACAAATGGTTCAATGAGAGATCTTATTAGGCAAGATTAAGGGAGAGAGGATGAAGACATGTAAACATATTTCAGATTTTGTCACCAGGGAATGGAGGAGATTGGGGACTGATAAAAGAAGAGGAAGAAATGGCCGATGACAAGGTTTGGGCAGCTAGACTGGCAAGGGTGTTATTTACTGACACAAGAAATATAAGAGGAGGAACAAATTTACAAGGCTGGTTAAGGTTGGCTTCAGTTTGGACACCTAGCTCTTGGTGTTGTTAGGGCCAAATGATAAGTAGTCAGCAGAAGTTAGGCCAGTTGTCACCTGGTGGATGGGGATAGCAGTCACAAGCTTGCCTGACAAGAGACTCTGCAATAAAGAACCAATACAAAAGAGCCATTAAGCCTTCAACTGGATCCCTGTATGTCTCTAATATGTAGAAATAAATTGAAATTTAGCTTACAGATATTTTTTTTATTTTTTAGCTATGACTTACTGATGCAATACAGTCCTGTGTTAGATAGAGAATATAAAGGCTCTGAAAGAGCTCCTTCTTTGTGTGTGCATGTTATAGGGAAATAAACCAGGACCTTTTCCACACTCAGCAAGTGTTCCAGCACTAACTTACATCCCCAACTCTCTTTTTACTCTTTGGGGCAGGGGTACAAGTTCTCATCAAGTTGCCAGTATCTGATTTAGGATTTACTCATGATGATGAGAAGAGATACCATGACCAAGGCAACTCTTATAAGGACAACATTTAATTGGGGCTGGCTTACAGGTTCAGAGGTTCAGTCCATTACCATCAGGGCAGGAGCATGGCAGCATTCAGGCAGACATGGCACTAGAGGAGCTGAGAGTTCAACATCTTGTTGGGAAGGCTGCTCCCAGGCAACTAGGATCTTAAGAGTGTTCTAAAACCCACACCCACACTCACACTTACAGTAACACACCTACTCTAACAAGATGACAACTGCTCCAAATAGTGTCACTCCCTGGGACAAGCAAGCTTATTTAAACCACAGCACCCAGTTTGATCTTGAACTCAACATTGAGTCCATATAGGTCTCAAACTTACAGTGCTTCTGCTTCTGCCCTCTGCTTTCTGCCCTCTGCCTCTTTGGTATTTAGGATAAGAGAGGCCCATGCCACAGGGTACAACTTGCTTACCTCCTTTTGAGAATTTAATTCAGTACTATACAAGAAAAAATATTGCAAATTGGTCTCAACCCAGAAACTCTCCTTCCTCAAGCAGTCAAAACTTGTAGTCATTTCAACACAAGGTGATAAGATTACAGCCATAGACTGGTCTTGAAAATAGGCATCCTTTCTGCACCATTCAGGAAAACATCCCATGAGACCTCTTGCTGAAAAACTTCTGACACAGCCCAAAGCTGCAGCTGCCTTAGAAAGAGTCCACGAATTCCTTTTGCACAGAGAACTTTTGTCAGGGTTCTTCGAGTGATGTCTGCTTGCCACTGCAGTGAAAGAGGGCTTTCTGCTGCCCCTACTCTACACTGACAAGCAGCTCTGAGCCCTTCCGTAGCAGGATTCTTGATCGTCTGACTCTCGTGCCCTCTACTAAATGCATGTGCATTTCTGCCTCCTATTACAAGCCATTATACTAATCTAATTAGCTACTTGGTTTCTTAAGGCATGTACTTTGGTTCCACCCATGGTAAAAATGCATGAAGTCTGTGTTTATGTCAGTAAGACATTTGATTAAATTAAAACTTTGGGTAGAGAATGCTTTTTTTCTTTTTAGTCTTTTGTCTCGCTCATAAGCTTACTAACCACGCAGCAGAGAATTGCCTAGGGAGCTTGGTCTACTAAGGAAAAAAAAATGTCACTGTGGTAATGATTTATTTTATTGACTTTAAGTCACCTGCCAGATAGACCTTCTACTCCAATATTTCTTTTGAAAACTTGAAACACATGCCCTAGTCAAATCTTAGAATTTGTTCTTTTAACTCATTTGTATAACCACTCCTTTGAAATACAATGAAAACCTTTTCTTTGATTAGATAATTCAGAATTATAAAATAAAAATTGTTTTGTAATTACATGAAATGCCTTTGTCAGATATTAATTGTTTTCTTAATGTCTTTTGAGATGAAAACGGAATACAACTACTTAGAAAATATCTCATGTCCCTGTGGGTTATGGGAGTGTTTTAAATGTTGCTTTCTTTTGGACTTTAATTATAAGTATTACATGTGTTTGCTCAACATTCTTTAACTTTTTATGTTTATTAAATGTTTCCAAGGTACTTACATTGTAATTAAGTCAAAGAAAAAACTCACCCATGATTAAGAGAAGAAAAGTGTATATTGTGTGTGTGTATGTGTCTGCAAAAGTCTCTTAAATACTAATGTTGATAAAGTGAATATACACAGTTCTGACTAAATTGTCCAGCTTCTGGTCTCAAAGACCATGTTTAATTGCTCAAAAAGGAAAGAGAAAAATGAGTCCATGTCACCAAAGACTGGATTTCTCTCATCTTGTCCAAATGTTCCAATTTCTCTGAAAAATATTTACAGTTTCATCTGAACTATCACTGTTTATCCCGAGTAGGGCAAAAGTGGCAAAAGGCTAGACAGAGTGATTAGCTTAAGGTGTCACATGACCCAGACAGAGTGATTAGCTTACGGTGTCAGATGACCCAGGGACCTGTAGAAATATGTCATCTGCTTAAATCCTCGAGCTGTAGAGGGTCATGGCTATTCTTGGGTCTTTATTAATTACTGCCAACTGCACCTGCAAGAATCCAGCTTTTACCATAGAACCTGCTCTCATATTTGTGTTTGATTGACACATGGTGCTGGGATTGAATCCAGGACCTCCTTGCATGCACATGTGAGGAGACACTCTGAGTGATATCCCCACTGAGGGATATCCCCAGCTCTTTGCTGTAGTTTTTGATTCAGTAAACTGATTCAATAGCTGGTTAAAGGTTTCCAAGGTAGTTTCTCTTCCATCCTTTTGTGCCCACAGCCCTGCCTCATCTTCCAAGGCTTGTCCCAGAGAACTTTCCCACATGGAAGGAAAGGTGTACCACATTCTATTGTGCTTCCAATCAGCAGCGTTATTTTTATTTCCCATCAATCCTAAGGCAACCCTTCGTTCACCCCTAAGTACCTGTGACTTTAAATGCCAGTAAATAAACTGAGAGAAGTGAAATAACCTCCTCAGAGTGCTGCCTCTGTAGCAACACCCACACAACCCCCCTTCCACAAGCACCCAGCACGAACAGATCACGTTAGCCCAGGGAGAGCCTGAAACCCACTCTCTCTTTTGTGTGTGTGTGTATGTGTGTGTGTGTGTGTGTGTGTGTGTGTGTGTTCTTACTAGCTTAAGAAAAATTCTCTTCGTATTTTTTGAGAGTATCATGAGCAAATAATAAATTCCAGCTACAACTTTTGCATCAGTCATGTTTTTTGTAGATTTTCATCCTTTAGGTGTTAATTCAGTGTACTCCCATCATTAATTTTTAGAAATTAAGCCATTCTTACATTCCCACAATGAAACCTATATATGATGATATTGTTTTATACATTTTGGAGACTATGCATTCCTCGTCCAAGTATTTTTTTAATATTTTTTATTGCATATTTTCCTCAATTACATTTCCAATGCTATCCCAAAAGTCCCCCATACCCTCCCCCCCACTTCCCTACCCACCCATTCCCATTTTTTTGGCCCTGGTGTTCCCCTGCACTGGGGCATATACAGTTTGCGTGTCCAATGGGCCTCTCTTTCCAGTGATGGCCAACTAGGCCATCTTTTGATACATATGCAGCTAGAGTCAAGAGCTCCGGGGTACTGGTTAGTTCATAATGTTGTTCCACCTATAGGGTTGCAGATCCCTTTAGCTCCTTGGGTACTTTCTCTAGCTCCTCCATTGGGAGCCCTGTGATCCATCCAATAGCTGACTGTGAGCATCCACTTCTGTGTTTGCTAGGCCCCAGCATAGTCTCACAAGAGACAGCTACATCTGGGTCCTTTCGATAAAATCTTGCTAGTGTATGCAATGGTGTCAGCGTTTGGAGGCTGATTATGGGATGGATCCCCGGATATGGCAGTCTCTAGATGGTCCATCCTTTCGTCTCAGCTCCAAACTTTGTCTCTGTAACTCCTTCCATGGGTGTTTTGTTCCCAATTCTAAGGAGGGGCATAGTGTCCACACTTCTTCATTCTTCTTGAGCTGAAACCCACTCTCTATTAAATCACCCGTTTCATTTGCTAGCGATGGTGATTTTTGACTACTTTCACAGAATGAGACTTTTTACTTCTGTGTATTTTTCTAGAAGTGTAAAGAATTAGTGTCCGCTTATATTATACTAAAGTAGGTTATAGTATCAGTTCATCACTGAAGTTGTTAGAATAGCTGCTGTTACCACATCAGGGAAGCTGTGGGTGTGCAGAACATGTTTAAGAGTCAGAGATCCCACCTTCCCACCTGATGAGGGAGAATGAATAATCTCAAGGCAACTTCTGTGCACCAGCTGTGAGTGATTTTGGTTTAATCAAGGATTAAAGGATCTGAGCTGAATATTTTGGCTCTTTCCATTTAAGACTATCAAGGTTTAGCATCTCCTGCTGGGTAAGGTTCTCACACTCAGGAATGATGCTTGCAGTATCATGAAAACCACGTGGATCCTTCACATAATGGGTGAAAATAATAATAGTAGCATAGCCGTGGTTGTGACGAACGATGATTATAACAGCAGTTCTATTGGGAGCATTTCATGAAGCCTTGTAGGTCCAGGCAGGGAAGACCTTCTCGGCAGCCTTGCGTCATGTTGATCAGCATTCAGCAACTGAAAACACAGCTTACAAGTTCACCGGGGCCATCTGTCTCACCTTTTCAGATTTGCATCTTGCAATTTTCGAATATAATTTCAGGCTCAAAGGAAAGTATTTTCTGTAAATTTGCAGGGTCAGCCCAGAGTGGCTACAGCTGCCTGCTTTCCATTGCTTTGCCATCAAAGAGGAGGGTTGTAAATGGTAGTGAATCACTCCCAGGACAACCGGGGATAACAGAGCTAGAAAGAGCTTTGAGTAGAATTTTTCTCTCTCTTCTCCTCATCTTTTAATAGTACCCCATGAAGTAGAATTTCTGAATGAGTCAATATGGCATGGCCGTGTATTGCTCAAGCCACTGTCTCATTTTGTTTGTCTTTTTGCATACGTCTTTCATGGCAGGTGCAAAATTTATCTTGAAAATATAAATCATCCATGCATGACTCTTTGCTGTCTCCTGTGTGCATGCCTCTGTGTGTGCATGTGTGTGCACAAGTGTGTGTGTGTGTGTGTGTGTGTGTGTGTGTGTATAACACAAGCAAAAAGAGGGAGAGTGCTTTGCTCAGTGTCCATTATAAGTGTTTCTATCTACTCAGTGAGCTTGGTTCCGCTGAGTTTGCAAAGGCATAAATCACTGGTTTGTGTCAAAGCTGGAACTGGCCTACATATTAAAAGCAGGTCACTGGGACAGAAGTGCTATGCCACGTGCCTCTCATTTTTAAGAAACCTTCGCATTCCAATCGCCTTACCTGCACCTGATGGTGTTTTGCTATTTATTACCCAATTGCCTAAAACTCTAGATCCCTCCTTGTACGTGTTTATGTCGAGTTGTTCTGAGAAGCAAATCAGCACTAACAGCCACCAAGACTGTTGGAATGATTGCCCTTGCGAATAGGCTGTGATTTGAACGCATGTCTTTAGAAACTCTTTTAAGAAGCAGTTTGTTGGAGTCTGCAGTGCATACTAAGGGTTTGCAGTCACTAAGTTACAAGCTTTAGAAGAGTCCTATTTCTGTCTCTTCTCTCATCTACTACATTCACCTTTGATTATAAGGCAATGACCACAGTTCTCGTAGTTAACAAACAACAAAAGGCCCCAGTGAAGGCAGTAGCCCTCAGTTAGGTAAGTCAACAGGCCATTAAGAGGAATCATTACATCAGAACAAGAGAGTCTGTTAGTTTTCTTATTGTAGTGAATTTAGCAAATCTATTATTCTACTGGACAGAAGGCAAGTCTCCACCCACATCAGAACTGTAGCTTCTTTCTCAGTGTCTGACATCACCCCTAAATGTTGCTAATTCTCACAAATAGCTGAATCGTGAGTGGAGAAGAAAAGTCGTGTCCAAATTAAAAAACATATAAATGAATTTGGATGAAAATTTTTAAATCTTAATGGAAGTTGAGGCTAATGAGGAGAAAATGACTTTTTGACAATGGTGAAAGGAGAAATCAAGGAGGCGCCAGATCATTTTCAAACCTGTCTTTTGGAAATAAAACCCCCTGGAAGCAAGACTTTCCTGATACCATGCCTGGCTTGTCTTCTGTGTAGCATTCCATTCAGTACCCTGGGAAAATGGCTCAATGGCTCCCTTCACAATTTTGCTTACAAGCACAATTAGAAAGCAATCAGGTTTGCTTGGCAAAGAAAATATATATATGCTTTGCAGGTTGCTGTAATACAAACTGTTTAGCGCGGGACTTGTGGGACTTGTGTTCTGGGTTCCTAATGAGGATAAACCTGAGCGCAGTAAGACCTGTGGCCAGCCATGTTCCCATGCCTCCTTCCATTAGGAGTCTGAATGATAACTATGATTTCCTGGCTGGATTCCAGCTTGCTTAATTGCATGCTGTCTACCCAGATTCCCTCTGCTTTGGGGTACGCTTCACTCCGGACTGTGCTGCTCTTATTATTGTGTTCCCCCAAGAGGTGGGTATACATTACAAAATGGGCCAGACTATAATTTGCTAAGCTAACAAGAGTGCTTTGGGGATGAGGGGTTAAATGTGGTAGTGTGTGTTTCACAATCTCCCCCCAGTGAGGTTTATTTGTATAGTAATTAATATGGAATAGCATCAGTGAAATGTGGACATGAGCCAGGTCACTGGAACAACAGTGGCAATAACATAGAAACACCTAATTTTGATAAATTCGACAGAAGATAAGCATTCAGACAAATCCCCAGAGCCTCGTGTTCCTTTTGTGTTTGTCTTGTTTTGTTTGGGATTGAAACTGACAATTCTAATTGCTGATTAGGCTAACACAGTATTCAATAAGGAAATTTTATCTTTCCCCTGTATGGTAACTTCTCCATCATCTTTGTATGAGTCACAACTCCTAACAAAATAACTTGTGTGGTAGCAGGATTAAATAATTAAAGAAATGGAACAAAAATGAAGGAAAGAGTCGTATGTGTGGATTCCTAATATTGCTATCTTTAAATATATTCCCTATGGTCTCTCATCTATTCCTTATAATTACCCCCATTTCGAAGATGAGGAAGCAGGAGCTCCAACATCTCAAAAGGCTTGAAGTTGTGAAGCCAATCCTGTTTTATTATGATCTTGGCTTTTCCATGCCATGCTATGCTGTAGCCTCCTGCGTTGTGCCTGGCATCCTGTCCTTAATTTGAGAAGACAAGTACGAAAACCTAACACTGTGAAAATCAAGATCACCAAAGAGGAGGCTAACAACTGTCGGTGGAATTTCACATGGTTATCCCTCCTCTGGTTACTCCAGTTCCAATCTGTCACTATTTCCATTTCAGAGCTGATAGTATTGCGAAGTAATTATACACTTGTCACAAAGTATACCAAAAGTTGAACCTTTGTAAATCCTAGTGCAGTGTGGTTCAACTGTGAATGTTTAATGATCCCAGAAAATAATGAGAAAAAAACCCCACTCTTTAAGCTCCCTAAAATCCACACGCCAGGGTTGACTCTATTGTGTTGAGTAAAGGAAATGCTCTCCTGCACCTGGACTCTATTCACAGCCAAATTTGCAGGTTTGTAACTGGCATTCAATTACCTAGAAATCAAATGTGTGGAAAAATAATAGAAATTTATTTTGTCTCATGAGAAAAAATAATTGTTTTCTTCTTATTAGGAATTCTTTCTATTTGGGGGGATGAAGTCTGAATCTTTAAAAAAACACTGAACCCAAAGGAAGAAAATATGTGATAAAGTTATAGCATCTATGTAACAAAAGGCTTTGGAAACACAATGTGCAGGCCAGCCCGTCAGCTCCCACCACACAGCACCTCTTACTTTCATACGCAAGTTCATATGCCAGTATATTTTATTCCCAGCCAGACAGTGGCTAATTTACGGCTCTGCCAACAATGCCATTTTAATTAATTTTATTCATCTTATTTCTCTTTCCTCTGTTCCTCATATCTCATCTGTTTGCATTGCCTAGATTTTAATTAAAAATCTTCTCCTCTCTAAGGAGCAATCTGAAGTGGCAAAAATAATCACTTAAAATATTACAGTCATTAAAAAATTGGCTGTGGTGGAAGCCATGCATTTTCAATTTTCCTACAAATGATGTTTTAGCTTCCTTTTAAAGCACACTTTGTATCTGAATTGTCTGCCACCAGCCAGCTTGGCTATCAAAAATGGTCTTCCAGCTGGGTGGGCTGAGTGACAACTTCTTAATGGAGGAAATGGATGGCTCTCTGCTCATGTGGAGGGAACAACGCACCAGGCAGATTTCTTTCCATCTGCCACTGGCCCTCTACAAGCTGGCGTTGCCCCGACGCCCAGCGGACCCCTCTCAGCAAAGAGGGCATTGTCAAGAAGTGAGTTGTAAGGCTGTAGCCCCTAAAAGAATCATCAGGGTAGTCCGGCCCTAGAGAGATAATATTAAGAGTTGCTCTGGTGTTCTTTCTGAAGGCCTAATTAAACAACAGTGGAGGTGATTTAAGTACTTTTTACAAGTACAGAGGTGAAGTCATTAACCTTTCCCGCACAGTAGAGGGAGCAAGCTTAGAAAATGCTAACCTGAATTGTGGCCAAGGACATGTTATATTGAGGAATTTGCACTGATGTTTCCTGTTGATGTTTTTCTGAACGGCAATTTTTTGTCCTTTAGTTACACTGTGTTCTGCTTGTCAAATAAAGGAAATCCATTTAACAGCAAATGGAGAAATACTGTTTTATTGACTGGAAAAAAAACACATTAAAGACATGGGGATATCAAAGTTAGAGATCTGTTGTACTTAAGTATTTGTGGCTTACCAATGCCAAACTAATGAAACAAGTAATTAAAGCAATAATTGATGGCACATTGGAAGGTCTAAATCAGAAAAATAGAACTAGCCATAGACTTTATGCCTTGTGTAGCCCAAATACATGTTCAGCTACCTTATGTTTGTTTATTGAAATTGTTTAGGTTTTTAATTGTTAATTCCTACAAGTGAAGTGAGTTTGAATTGCTGTTGAACAAAAACAGCTGGGTATTAAAATTGAGAACAATTTTCTGAAACTCTTCATAGTTTCAGTAAATGCTGCACTTGAGTTTTTAGCATACTGGATTTTGGTGTCATTTAATGCAAGTTCTTCTGTTAAGAAAAATGACATTTGTCATCCCCTATCCTTGAGTTTATATCTGTTAGGAGAATATTTGGTAATTGTCCAAAATGTGGAGGGCTTTTAAACTAATTGATGATTTTATCTGCTATAATAATGTGTGAAGGTTTGCAGTATTTTTTTTATTATATTTTATTGTAAGGCCTATTCTTGTACAATTTTCTAAAGGTTTTAATTCAATCTGAGGAATTTTAATAACCATTATAGTGAGAAACAAAAACTGTATTTATTCTATTTCCCTACCAGTTACTGCTAAGACTGAAATACATTAGTGCATGTCTTTTAAGAGCACATGTTCAGAGATATTATTGATATTTGGAAATTTTAAAAGAACTGCTTTGAATCACTGAACTTCTCACAAACTATCAAGAGAGCAGGTATTATTGACTCCATTCTTTATTCATTGTGCAAAGCTGAGGTCTTCAGAGACACAGTGGCTTGTGTCAGCCCTTGGCCGTCAGGTAGAGGAAGTGTGCCTTCCAACCCCAACCTCCAGAACCCATGAGGATGCGTACAGACTGGAGCTTTCTTTCTTTATCACCTTGGTTGTTTATGGTTCCCACTAGTATGTTCTTCCAGCCTTGACTTCCTTGATCCTTCATTAATTGAGTCAGGTTGGAGGGAGAAGTTCACACAGCCCTTAAGCAAGCAGACCCAGGATTCTCTGCAGAGATGTAGAAAGAAACACATAATAAGCTCAGGAATTGTCTCCCATGGAGTCATCTAGGCTTCAGTTCTTAGTTTGGAGAGTTTCTAGGAACCCAGGTTGACTTCAAAACATTGCTTTTCAGTGGCTCAAACTCCCCTTGTAATCAATTTCAAGATCGTCAAATAAGGACACAACACTAGCCTGGTTCCCTACCCAGGACTCATATACACAAGCCTGTATATGACCAACTTCTTAGAAGGAAGGGTGCTCAGTATGTTATTGTCTCAGGTAACTTAGGAATTCACCACTTGGCATAACCATAAGGACATTGGCTCGTTTGAGAGAGTAGAGATGAGTTTACTATTTAAAGCTGGCAGGATTATTCCAAGGCCAAGACTAGAAGCTGACATACAGAGCTTTCTCCTCTGTTTGAACTGAGTTCTGGTGTTGAGTATTGTTACCTACTGAGAACTGATTGGTTACCTACTCTGTGAATTGGTTAGAAGAAAACAAAAGAGATTTGAAAACTTCATCAAAATGATACCATTCTGTCTCTCACAAAAACTTTTTGAAGACACATTAAGATCTTGGTCCGAGACCCGCTGAACTTAGGAAATTAGTCTGAACAGGTGAGAGGGTGCGCCAGAGAACCTGACAGCTTCTGGAACAGGCAGAAGCACAGAGGGGCTGAGGCAGCACCCTGTGTGGGCCGGGGACAGCCGGCCACCTTCCGGACCGGAGGACAGGTGCCCGCCCGGCTGGGGAGGCGGCCTAAGCCACAGCAGCAGCGGTCGCCATCTTGGTCCGAGACCCGCCGAACTTAGGAAATTAGTCTGAACAGGTGAGAGGGTGCGCCAGAGAACCTGACAGCTTCTGGAACAGGCAGAAGCACAGAGGCGCTGAGGCAGCACCCTGTGTGGGCCGGGGACAGCCGGCCACCTTCCGGACCGGAGGACAGGTGCCCGCCCGGCTGGGGAGGCGGCCTAAGCCACAGCAGCAGCGGTCGCCATCTTGGTCCCGGGACTCCAAGGAACTTAGGAATTTAGTCTGCTTAGGTGAGAGTCTGTACCACCTGGGAACTGCCAAAGCAACACAGTGTCTGAGAAAGGTCCTGTTTTGGGCCTTCTTCTTCGGCCAGGAGGAGGTCCAAATACAAGATATCTGCGCACCTTCCCTGTAAGAGAGCTTGCCAGCAGAGAGTGCTCTGAGCACTGAAACTCAGAGGAGAGAATCTGTCTCCCAGGTCTGCTGATAGACGGTAACAGAATCACCAGAAGAACAATCTCTAAACAGAGTCAACTGTAACTACTAACTCCAGAGATTACCAGATGGCGAAAGGTAAACGGAGGAATCTTACTAACAGGAACCAAGACCACTCACCATCACCAGAACCCAGCACACCCACTTCGCCCAGTCCAGGGAACCCCAACACACCTGAGAACCTAGACCTAGATTTAAAAGCATATCTCATGATGATGGTAGAGGACATCAAGAAGGACTTTAATAAATCACTTAAAGAAATACAGGAGAACACTGCTAAAGAGTTACAAGTCCTTAAAGAAAAACAGGAAAACACAATCAAACAGGTAGAAGTCCTTACAGAAAAAGAGGAAAAAACATACAAACAGGTGATGGAAATGAACAAAACCATACTAGACCTAAAAAGGGAAGTAGACACAATAAAGAAAACTCAAAGCGAGGCAACACTAGAGATAGAAACCCTAGGAAAGAAATCTGGAACCATAGATTTGAGCATCAGCAACAGAATACAAGAGATGGAAGAGAGAATCTCAGGTGCAGAAGATTCCATAGAGAACATCGGCACAACAATCAAAGAAAATGGAAAATGCAAAAAGATCCTAACTCAAAATATCCAGGAAATCCAGGACACAATAAGAAGACCAAACGTACGGATAATAGGAGTGGATGAGAATGAAGATTTTCAACTCAAAGGTCCAGCAAACATCTTCAACAAAATTATTGAAGAAAACTTCCCAAATCTAAAGAATGAGATGCATATGAACATACAAGAAGCCTACAGAACTCCAAATAGACTGGACCAGAAAAGAAATTCCTCCCGACACATAATAATCAGAACATCAAATGCACTAAATAAAGATAGAATACTAAAAGCAGTAAGGGAAAAAGGTCAAGTAACATATAAAGGCAAGCCTATCAGAATTACACCAGATTTTTCACCAGAGACTATGAAAGCCAGAAGAGCCTGGACAGATGTTATACAGACACTAAGAGAACACAAACTGCAGCCCAGGCTACTATACCCAGCCAAACTCTCAATTATCATAGAGGGAGAAACCAAAGTATTCCACGACAAAACCAAATTCACGCATTATCTCTCCACGAATCCAGCCCTTCAAAGGATAATAACAGAAAAAAACCAATACAAGAACGGGAACAACGCCCTAGAAAAAACAAGAAGGTAATCCCTCAACAAACCTAAAAGAAGACAGCCACAAGAACAGAATGCCACCTTTAACAACTAAAATAACAGGAAGCAACAATTACTTTTCCTTAATATCTCTTAACATCAATGGTCTCAACTCGCCAATAAAAAGACATAGACTAACAAACTGGCTACACAAACAAGACCCAACATTTTGCTGCTTACAGGAAACTCATCTCAGAGAAAAAGATAGATACTACCTCAGAATGAAAGGCTGGAAAACAATTTTCCAAGCAAATGGTATGAAGAAACAAGCAGGAGTAGCCATCCTAATATCTGATAAGATTGACTTCCAACCCAAAGTCATCAAAAAAGACAAGGAGGGACACTTCATTCTCATCAAAGGTAAAATCCTCCAAGAGGAACTCTCAATTCTGAATATCTATGCTCCAAATACAAGAGCAGCCACATTCACTAAAGAAACTTTAGTAAAGCTCAAAGCACACATTGCACCTCACACAATAATAGTGGGAGACTTCAACACACCACTTTCACCAATGGACAGATCATGGAAACAGAAACTAAACAGGGTCACACTGAAACTAACAGAAGTGATGAAACAAATGGATCTGACAGATATCTACAGAACATTTTATCCTAAAACAAAAGGATATACCTTCTTCTCAGCACCTCATGGTACCTTCTCCAAAATTGACCACATAATAGGTCACAAATCAGGCCTCAACAGATTCAAAAATATTGAAATTGTCCCATGTATCCTATCAGATCACCATGCACTAAGGCTGATCTTCAATAACAAAATAAATAACAGAAAGCCAACATTCACATGGAAACTGAACAACACTCTTCTCAATGATACCTTGGTCAAGGAAGGAATAAAGAAAGAAATTAAAGACTTTTTAGAGTTTAATGAAAATGAAGCCACAACGTACCCAAACCTTTGGGACACAATGAAAGCATTTCTAAGAGGGAAACTCATAGCTATGAGTGCCTTCAAGAAAAAACGGGAGAGAGCACATACTAGCAGCTTGACAACACATCTAAAAGCTCTAGAAAAAAAGGAAGCAAATTCACCCAAGAGGAGTAGACGGCAGGAAATAATCAAACTCAGGGGTGAAATCAACCAAGTGGAAACAAGAAGAACTATTCAAAGAATTAACCAAACGAGGAGTTGGTTCTTTGAGAAAATCAACAAGATAGATAAACCCTTAGCTACACTCACTAAAGGGCACAGGGACAAAATCCTAATTAACAAAATCAGAAATGAAAAGGGAGACATAACAACAGATCCTGAAGAAATCCAAAACACCATCAGATCCTTCTACAAAAGGCTATACTCAACAAAACTGGAAAACCTGGACGAAATGGACAAATTTCTGGACAGATACCAGGTACCAAAGTTGAATCAGGATCAAGTTGACCTTCTAAACAGTCCCATATCCCCTAAAGAAATAGAAGCAGTTATTAATAGTCTCCCAGCCAAAAAAAGCCCAGGACCAGACGGGTTTAGTGCAGAGTTCTATCAGACCTTCAAAGAAGATCTAACTCCAGTTCTGCACAAACTTTTTCACAAGATAGAAGTAGAAGGTATTCTACCCAACTCATTTTATGAAGCCACTATTACTCTGATACCTAAACCACAGAAAGATCCAACAAAGATAGAGAACTTCAGACCAATTTCTCTTATGAACATCGATGCAAAAATTCTTAATAAAATTCTCGCTAACCGAATCCAAGAACACATTAAAGCAATCATCCATCCTGACCAAGTAGGTTTTATTCCAGGGATGCAGGGATGGTTTAATATACGAAAATCCATCAATGTAATCCATTATATAAACAAACTCAAAGACAAAAACCACATGATCATCTCGTTAGATGCAGAAAAAGCATTTGACAAGATCCAACACCCATTCATGATAAAAGTTCTGGAAAGATCAGGAATTCAAGGCCAATACCTAAACATGATAAAAGCAATCTACAGCAAACCAGTAGCCAACATCAAAGTAAATGGAGAGAAGCTGGAAGCAATCCCACTAAAATCAGGGACTAGACAAGGCTGCCCACTTTCTCCCTACCTTTTCAACATAGTACTTGAAGTATTAGCCAGAGCAATTCGACAACAAAAGGAGATCAAGGGGATACAAATTGGAAAAGAGGAAGTCAAAATATCACTTTTTGCAGATGATATGATAGTATATATAAGTGACCCTAAAAATTCCAACAGAGAACTCCTAAACCTGATAAACAGCTTCAGTGAAGTAGCTGGATATAAAATTAACTCAAACAAGTCAATGGCCTTTCTCTACACAAAGAATAAACAGGCTGAGAAAGAAATTAGGGAAACAACACCCTTCTCAATAGCCACAAATAATATAAAATATCTCGGTGTGACTCTAACGAAGGAAGTGAAAGATCTGTATGATAAAAACTTCAAGTCCCTGAAGAAAGAAATTAAAGAAGATCTCAGAAGATGGAAAGATCTCCCATGCTCATGGATTGGCAGGACCAACATTGTAAAAATGGCTATCTTGCCAAAAGCAATCTACAGATTCAATGCAATCCCCATTAAAATTCCAACTCAATTCTTCAACGAATTAGAAGGAGCAATTTGCAAATTCATCTGGAATAACAAAAAACCGAGGATAGCAAAAACTCTTCTCAAGGATAAAAGAACCTCTGGTGGAATCACCATGCCTGACCTAAAGCTTTACTACAGAGCAATTGTGATAAAAACTGCATGGTACTGGTATAGAGACAGACAAGTGGACCAATGGAATAGAATTGAAGACCCAGAAATGAACCCACACACCTATGGTCACTTGATCTTCGACAAGGGAGCCAAAACCATCCAGTGGAAGAAAGACAGCATTTTCAACAATTGGTGCTGGCACAACTGGTTGTTATCATGTAGAAGAATGCGAATCGATCCATACTTATCTCCTTGTACTAAGGTCAAATCTAAGTGGATCAAGGAACTTCACATAAAACCAGAGACACTGAAACTTATAGAGGAGAAAGTGGGGAAAAGCCTTGAAGATATGGGCACAGGGGAAAAATTCCTGAACAGAACAGCAATGGCTTGTGCTGTAAGATCGAGAATTGACAAATGGGACCTAATGAAACTCCAAAGTTTCTGCAAGGCAAAAGACACTGTCTATAAGACAAAAAGACCACCAACAGACTGGGAAAGGATCTTTACCTATCCTAAATCAGATAGGGGACTAATATCCAACATATATAAAGAACTCAAGAAGGTGGACCTCAGAAAATCAAATAACCCCCTTAAAAAATGGGGCTCAGAACTGAACAAAGAATTCTCACCTGAGGAATACCGAATGGCAGAGAAGCACCTGAAAAAATGTTCAACATCCTTAATCATCAGGGAAATGCAAATCAAAACAACCCTGAGATTCCACCTCACACCAGTGAGAATGGCTAAGATCAAAAATTCAGGTGACAGCAGATGCTGGCGAGGATGTGGAGAAAGAGGAACACTCCTCCATTGTTGGTGGGATTGCAGGCTTGTACAACCACTCTGGAAATCAGTCTGGCGGTTCCTCAGAAAATTGGACATAGTACTACCGGAGGATCCAGCAATACCCCTCCTGGGCATATATCCAGAAGAAGCCCCAACTGGTAAGAAGGACACATGCTCCACTATGTTCATAGCAGCCTTATTTATAATAGCCAGAAACTGGAAAGAACCCAGATGCCCCTCAACAGAGGAATGGATACAGAAAATGTGGTACATCTACACAATGGAGTACTACTCAGCTATTAAAAAGAATGAATTTATGAAATTCCTAGCCAAATGGATGGACCTGGAGAGCATCATCCTGAGTGAGGTAACACAATCACAAAGGAACTCACACAATATGTACTCACTGATAAGTGGATACTAGCCCAAAACCTAGGATACCCACGATATAAGATACAATTTCCTAAACACATGAAACTCAAGAAAAATGAAGACTGAAGTGTGGACACTAGGCCCCTCCTTAGAAGTGGGAACAAAACACCCATGGAAGGAGTTACAGAAACAAAGTATGGAGCTGAGATGAAAGGATGGACCAGGTAGAGACTGCCATATCCAGGGATCCACCCCATAATCAGCTTCCAAATGCTGACACCATTGCATACACTAGCAAGATTTTACTGAAAGGACCCAGACGTAGCTGTCTCTTGTGAGACTATGCCGGGGCCTAGCAAACACAGAAGTGGATGCTCACAGTCAGCTAATGGATGGATCACAGGGCTCCCAATGGAGGAGCTAGAGAAAGTACCCAAGGAGCTAAAGGGATCTTCAACCCTATAGGTGGAACAACATTATGAACTAACCAGTACCCCTGAGCTCTTGACTCTAGCTGCATATGTATCAAAAGATGGCCTAGTCGGCCATCACTGGAAAGAGAGGCCCATTGGACACGCAGACTTTGTGTGCCCCGGTACAGGGGAACGCCAGGGCCAAAGGGGGGGAGTGGGTGGGTAGGGGAGTGGGGGTGGGTGGGTAAGGGGGACTTTTGGTATAGCATTGGAAATGTAAATGAGCTAAATACCTAATAAAAAATGGAAAAAAAAAAAAAAAAAAAAGACACATTAAACTGGTTTTGTAGCCTACTAGTGTGAAAATTGGCTGATAGTCATGTAAGTGAATATTAATTCACTCAGGCAGCTATTTTCACATTTGTTATGGTGAATATTATTTGTGTTTCACATGCTGGCAAATGTGTGGTTACCGTGATAGAATGTATCCTTGATACTAACTTTCAATAGTTACACAGCTGCTAATGATATGTTCAGCTACTGGAAGAGCCTTTGGAATATGCTTTCAGCTTTCTGTTAAACCAGTTTACTTTGTGAAAGTGTTAGCAATAAGCTACCAGATCTTATTTATTTGATTTTTTTTTTTTTTTTTTTTTTGGTTTTTTGGTTTTTCGAGACAGGGTTTCTCTGTGTAGCCCTGGCTGTCCTGGAACTCACTTTGTAGACCAGGCTGGCCTCGAACTCAGAAATCCGCCTGCCTCTGCCTCCCGAGTGCTAGGATTAAAGGCATGTGCCACCATGCCTGGCTACCAGATTTTATAATGACTTTATGTTTTATAAAAAAATCTGTCTCGGGTAAGCTTCAAATGTGCATCAAGTATATTAATAATAAGGTTTGGAAGGGCAGAAAAAAATTACCTAGAGTTTAAATTATTAACAAAAATTCATGAAGCAAATGAAACCAACATTTAAATTCGTAAATGGATGTCTGGCCAGAAATGACAAAGGCTATCAGGTGATCCATTCTTTAACTGTACAAACATCTCATTCAAATTCTAATGTAAATGACATATAGAGGTATTTTGTGTGCTGCTTCCAGGGATTATTGCCATTCCTGTTGATGTCTGAGTCTGCACTAGGTTCAGATATCCACAGGCCACAGTTGGTCAGGCTTCTGACTTCGAGGAAAATCGTGAAGGCCCATAACTAAGACTCAGTGGGTTGTTTTAGAAAAATGACCCTTGCTGTTCTTGTTAGCACTGGTTCTGTCTCAGGTGGGCATGGTGAAGACGTCTTTAAAATTTATCATCTATTGACAGTTTCTGTTTACTGTGAAAGGAGCTAAGTTCTACCTTTCAATCAATATGCCCGTGCACATCACATAAAATGAGTTAAGTTTAATATCCATGAATAATCTGTATTCATTGCATGTGAAGAGACATCTCAAGCAGTCAGCGCATGCCACTTGTTAAGTATTATCTAAAATGACGACGACCCAGAAGACTTCCATGTCTTAGCACTGTAAAAGGACCTCCTTAAGATCCTGTGCTGCTGTTCTCTTGAACTTCTGAAAACTACTTACTAGTCCAGTTCAGTAGCAAATCTATTACAACCCTCTTGGTTTTACCAGCTATAGCCAGTTTTTATTCTGGAAGACCATTGCTAAAACAACTGAGTCAGGGTTCCTGATGCACTCGTTATGACCTGGGCAGCCAGTCTCCAACCTAATTCTCAAATTAGGCCAATGAAACATCTTTGTATTTTTTTTTTGTTAGTTGATTAGTTGGCTTTCATTTTTAAATGCTTATTTCTATTTTTTTTAATTAAAATGTAATTACATCATTTTCCCCTATTCTACCTCCAAGCCTTTGCATGTAATACCCTCCACCATGCCCAAAAATTCATGGCCTCTGGCCTGTTTTCTCTAGACTCTTCTTCTCTAATTGTTTTACACACATATACACACCTAGATATATAAGTATAGTTGGCCTAGTTTATATATTATTTGTATGCAGAGAATTTCAAGACTGACTACTTGGTGTTGAATGGACAGCTGGGGCCTCTTCCTTAGGGCAGACTAATTTCCTCCACTCTCAGCATCCCTCGGTTTCTGTAGTTCTTTGTCTGTGCTTGGCGCCCTGTGTCATTTCCCTTTCTAATAACATGACTGTTGCTATTGTCCTTGTTCTGCTCTTGGTTATGCAGTTGTGGTTTGAGGACTTCATGAGTGTAGTTCCCCTGTCTTTTGTGGGAGTCTCACAGTAGACATCCTGTTTGCCTGGCTGTTACAGTCCTTCCGACCCTTCTTCCAAGGTCCTCCCAAGGCTAAGTTGCAGGAGTTGTGCTGTAGATGGCTCATCTGGGGTTGTGTGTAGACAGAGCTGCTGGGGTTGTGTGTAGATGCATCAGCTGGGGCTGGGTACCATGTGATTGCTTGTTCTTGGCATTTTGGTTGTGATTTTTTCCCAATGTCTCTGTCTATAGCAGAGCAAAGCGCTTGCTCGGGAGTGAGAGCTACACTTATCTGTGAATATAAGGATATATGTTTACAATGCAGTTCATAATTAGGCTGCTATAGCAAAGTGATTACATCTTTGTGTACATATATATTTGTCATCCAACATAGATCTCTATCTATCCTTTTAAAACCATATTAAAACCCACTCACTGTAAAGTCTGCTTGACTAGGCTCTCCTAGAGGCAATTCTGAACATCTCTTACACACTTTCATACACTAATGTGCTGCCTACCATTGGGTCCTACATCTGATATTTGACATTTCTCAACTAAACTAGAGTTACGGTTTTTGTTGTTTGGTTATAATGAGAATTGAATCTAATGCCTCATGTGTGGCCTATTCAATCACAGCTCACAACTCTAGCTCTTAGCAAGAATTTTGAGAACTAAGAATGCTTGGGTGCTTGTGGGCCATCTAGCATGAAAAACAGATCATGTGGAAGGCAAGGAATGATACTTGAGTTTGCCCTCTGACCTCTACATACATGCCCTGGTACACACATACCCACATTCACACATATAATTCATATGGGTTTTTTTTAGGTTTATGTATTAATTTTATTTTTATGAGTACTCTGTAACTGTCATCAGACACACTAGAAGAGGGCATTAGATCCCATTACAGATGGTTGTGGACCACTTTGTGGTTGCTGGGAATTGAACTCAGGACCTCTGGAAAAGCAGTCAATGCTCTTAACCACTGAGCCATCTCTCCAGTCCCACACATGTGGTTTTCTTTAACTTTAAAAAGGGAAAAAAAAAGCCATTGCATTAATTCTTTCCTACACTGAGCTGTTTAAAATGTCTTTGACTACCTACTGTGTTAGGCACTGTGGTGAGACCTGGTGAAACGGTCATGCCTCGGACATAATGTTTTTTTTGTTTGTTTTATTTTGTTTTTGTCCAGTTGGGGGTTTGTCCACTTCTACCTCATTTTAAGAGTATTAAGGCTTAAATTGATGTTTGATCTTAAGTAGGTTAGCATTTCCCTTTATGATTTATTGCTGAAAACAGCCAAAATGAAAACTTCTAATTTTGAGGAGACATTCATTTTACTCGGCTCTAGATGGCCTGTCTTGTCTTTGACCATTCACATCAAGCTGAGAAACACATGCTGAAAGATAATCGCAGAAACGCTTTCTTTCTCTTGCAAGTGCTCTGTCAGAGAGTAGCAGAGTTTGCGGTTCTCAGGCCTCTCACTGAAGTGGTCATGCACCTCTCAGTTCTGGTCAGAAACTTTTGCTGAAATCTGGCTGTGAGAATGCGGCCTGGAAGAGATGACTGTGACCTTTTCAGCATCCCGTATTTTGATTAGCTGGCTGTTCTACTCATACTCCATTTACAGACAAATTGTGAAAGACTTGAATGGCAAGTCAGAACTGTATGGAATATTGAAAAGGTCACCATGATTTAGCCTACAACCAGAGAATTAAATACACGACAAGTCATGATCAGACTTAGGTCTCACAACAAGGGCTGTGGTATCGATGGGATATTATTCCAATTAAAACATTCTTGTCTCATACTAAAGGCTGAAATGGCAAAGCTCAAATGCCCTCTTGACTCCTTTTGTGTGATGACTTAATAAGTTAGAAAGAAATTATAATTGAATTAAGCAAGGCAAAAAGGAGGTAACAAGCCCTTTTGATTTGCGAGTCCATGGAGAAGGAAGGATGTAATGACTTCCCTGAAAACTCTAATTATACATGAGTAAAACAGACACAAAACCAATTCAACAGCCACCCCATGCTCTCTATTTTATCTACAGCATAGCTGTCAGTCAGATGGGAACTCCATTTATTTCCATGGAAATGAAGGCAGCGAGTTCAATTTTGCCACCACCCGGGATGTAGATCTTTCTACAGAGGATATTCAAGAGCAGTGGTCAGAAGAATTTGAGAGCCAGCCCACAGGGTAAGTAATTGTTATCTCCCATGCTGTGTATACCGCCTACCCTTGTTCCAGTAGGCACGGTTTATGCATATCGTGAAATGGCAAAAGGATGCTTAAATCACCACTGATGGTTTCTGCCACAGACAAGCCAGGAGGGGACACTTACCCTAAAGGTTTTCATCAGGTGCTTTTATGGATATTTTTTAAATTGTGATTATAAATACTTCATAACTTTATATATATATATATATATATATATATCCTATATTATTTAGCTTTTACTAGGAAACAAATTTTTTAGGTATTTAGAATTCAAAATCTTTCTACCCCTATTATACTGAGATTTTGTTTCTCCTCCTGGGGACTGAGATTTATTTTCACTGAAATGTGGGTTTGATCCATAAACGGCTATTTAGGGAATACAATTTGTCTTTGAGAGATATGTAAAGGAGCTATTTGGGACTGAGGTTGGAGGGTGGGAGACCTGAAGCACTGGGGTGGTCTGTGTTTTCTGTAAGTTTTCTTCTGTATGCCTTGTCCTGGGACCTGAAGGCCTGCGATCACGTCCTAGGTGAGTAGTACTTTCACAAGCTCCAGTTTGTCACCGTGAAAGTGTGGGGGCCAGAGTTTGGATCCTCTGAACCACATCAAAGCCACCCATACAGAGCTCGAATCTCAAGTCACAGGACTTCTGAGGTGGGGGTTGGGAATGGGAAACAAAGACTGAAAAAGCCCTGGATGCTTGCCTAGCATGTAAAGTGAGAAAACAGCAGAGCCCCTGTCTCCAACAAGATAGAACATGGGGCCTGACACCCTAGATTGACCACTAACTTCTGTATGTGACCATGGTACATTCATACCTCCACATACACGTATGCACGTGTGCATGGACACACACACACACACAAACACACACATGTGCACGCACAGGTACCATACACACACACACACCAGATACATGTGCACGCAGACAGAGAGAAGGGGAGAGACTTGGAGTTTAAAGGGATTAGGAGGGTGAGGAAGAAGACTCCTGAGCTCCAAGCCAGCCTGGGCTATGTAGGAAAGTCCTATATTAAGAGAAAAAGCTCAAAACAAAAAAAGTTCCAAACAGTGAAGCAAACAATATTTATAGAAAGAAATTGCAGAAAGTTTCTAGCTCTCACCAGGACTTTCCTTTTAAGTTCAATATGTAAGGAGCTGGATGCTTGTAGCAGCTTGGCCGATGGGCATGTCCGCCGGGGAGTGGTCTTGATTGTTGATGGAT
This sequence comes from Mus musculus, assembly GCF_000001635.26. Lineage (NCBI taxonomy): Eukaryota > Metazoa > Chordata > Mammalia > Rodentia > Muridae > Mus > Mus musculus. The sequence continues at coordinate 22,079,434 of NC_000071.6, read as the reverse complement.
ATAGAAAATTGTAACCTGTGGTAGGTAGCTTATTCCCTGGCAGAGGTCTGGAACATTGTAAGAGCAGAGCAAGCTAGCTGTGGGTAAACAAGGAGGCATGCGTGCGTTTGCCTCTGTTCCTGGCTGAGATGCAGTATGGCTAGCTGCTTTAACTTCCCTGAATGATGGCGGCCTGCAACCTGCAGTTACAACCAGGTAACCTTCTCTTTCCTGAGTTGCTTTTTGTCAATCATGGTAACAGAATAAAAGGAAAAAATAGAAAAGGAATTGATTTGATATTTAAAGAAACCAACCTACCTTAGAAAATATAATAGATATTTATATATTACATATATTTATATTTTTTCATATAATATTTTATATATGATATATAAATATGTAGTTATATATAACATTTTCATATATTTATATGGTAGATTTATATATAAACCTATATGTATAAACAATATAAATATAGATTTATATGTATGTAAATATATACAAACATGTATATGTATTATTATATATGTGTGTGTGTGTGTGTGTATATATATATATATATATATATATATATATATATATATTCTGATTACAGATCAGGCATTTCACTCTAATGAAATACTAATATTGTCAGAGAGTTTTTGGCTAAAACAAAAAGCATCCTCACAAGAAAAGAAGCCACTTCCGGTTGGGTTGGGCTATATAGCATGAAAGGACCATGAGAAGAAGACTCAGCTTTTCTGCGTCTAGGCTGAAATGATGGTTTAATGCAGTGCCAGATGCTGCTTTTTTTGGTCTAGTAGAGAACACTGATAAAGTTATTTTTATTAGAGCTTCAGGAAGAAAATCTTTTCACAAAGTCAAACTGAATGGAGCATCTTATACATAGCATGAGAGGCAACAAAGAAAAGCATTGGTTATGAACACTTGGGACGTCCCTTCTCTGCCAAGTGCAGAGCATGTTTGTCTCAGTCTTCTCTTCAAGCACAACTATCCAGGAACAATTTACCAACAGAGGGCTCCCTACCAGAGGTAGCAGGTAGCTAGTAAACCTTCTGCATATTACAGTGACTGCATTGGTTGCATTCTAAAACTTTTAGAAAAAAATCCTAATTAAATATTTAGCGTAGGTGCATATGCATCCTTTTCACCTGTTTTCCTTCCATGGGAATTAAAGAGAGTTAAAGAACATGCTGCCCTAATAACATGTTCAAACTATTTTGTGTGAATAACCAGGGTGGAAAGAAAATCCAAGACAATGTTTTCAGAAACCACTTCCCCAGCTGCCTGTGTTTTCATACTAGAATCGAAACATTTGATCTCACATCAGAAGGATGTGGGCATGTGAGCCTTGCCCATCACTGGGATGTCCCAGGGCGCGTGAGACTTGCACATCATGAGTGGGTGAGCCTTGCGTATCATGAACATGTGAGCCTTGCACATAACTGGGCTATCTAGTGCTGATGGGTTTGTTTGTTTGTTTGTTAGGTAGAAAGTTAAAGGGTTTTTTCTTGGAGGGGGGATGTTGGGTTTTTTTTTCTAAAGAAGATACATCTGTTACTTCAGGGAGGGGAATGCTTTAATAGATACATTGATAATTTATGTGAGCCTTTCTGAACTTCGGCTTAACCTTACACACACATCATTTAATTAGCAGCTATAATATCTCTCCCAGCTAAGGCTCGGTGAGAAAGAGCTAGGCAGGTTGCCGCGAAATGGAATTTGTATATATGCCTCGTGCCCTTATATGTTTGTACTATTTAAATACCTTTTGAAGATATTTTATTGTTATCAATAACAGTATGTCCATGACAAAGTAGAAATCTGCAAATTAATGACTATTAAAATTTTTAATCAATATAACATGGTCCTGTCTTCACCACCTGCCCCAAATCCTTGTTCCAAGTCCTTGAAAATTACAGAAAATGAGCAAGTAAATCTCTGTTGAGTGAGAAAATAGTGAGGTATCTCTCTAAGTAGGCCAGAAATTATGAAAGACTTGGGGGGACAGAGGCTGTAGGGATGAGCAGGAGCCTGGGATCTGAGAAGCAGGGGGAGGGGGACAACTACAGGTCAAATTCATCCTATGTGGCACCCGGCTTTGCTCCAGGTGTGGGTTAGGGTTAGGGTGTAGCTCCGAGTCACAGCTGTAGGGACTGGTGAGTGACTTCAAAGCCAGGCTTCTGCCTCCAGAAAGCAACAGCAAATGTGGACATCTGGGACTGAGCTTCTGAGCAGTGCATGTCCATGACAGTCCTCACCCACGGTGCCTAACCTACCAGGCAGCTGGCATTTTTACACTGACAACTCAAGTATAGCTAGTAGTTTCAACAAATGATATAGAATATCCAAACATGATTTAAAAAAAAAAAACCAACAACTTTAAATAAAAACATTCATCTAAAGAACTAAAAGTTTAGATGAAATATCAGAATGAATGAATATAGACAATCTCAGAAGCATATCTGTTATCCTCAGATGGATGAGGGAACAGACGGCATTTGTGAAACCAGAAGAGATTTATAAGGAAAAAATTAGAGATGAGAAATATATATATATGGTGGCTGAAACAAATTTACTGTATTTCCCTCAATTATAAATATATGTCTAGTTCAAAAACAAATTAGTAAACTAGATATTTTAATCTCAAGTCCTGTATCACATATAACACAAAAGAATTTAGAAGGCTGGGGTGATGGCTCAGCTGATAAAGTGCTTGCCAGATATGCATGAAGGCCTGAGATTTCTCCCCAACGCCCATGTTTAAAAGTCAGGCATGGTGGCACACACTTGTGATCCCAGTGTTGGAAGAGAAAGGTTGAAAACAGGAGGATCCCTGGAGTTTGCTAATGAGTTGCCCTAGACCATCAGCAAGCTCCAGGTCTCAGTGAAAGACCCAGTGTCGCTCCTGAGGAGCAACACTCAAGTTTGACCCAGCCTACATATATGCACATGCATGCACAGGTACATGTGTACATGTGTGAACTCACAGCATGCATACACATGGGGGATGCAAATATGTTTTTTATATATTGGAAATGTGCTATTTTTAACCTTAAAACAGTATACAGAACATAGTTTAACCACATGACTATCAAAACAACAACAGTCTTCTCTTCCCACCACGGACCTATGGGTTCCAGAATCATGGATTTCACACCATGTTTACAGTACCGAGTTTAAATTCCTTTATATGCAGCAGATCTTAAATCTCATCAAGAGAGGTGTTGGCTACACTCATCCTCAATGTTGCCACTCTTACATCAGTGTGGCAGTATGGTATTATAGCATTCAGGGTCTAGACTGGATTAGATCTTGGGATCCCAACACTATAAAAGCAAGCCAACAAGAAAAGAGTTTCTCTGTCACTTTGAAACTGATCCCTCTATGCCATTCAACCAAAGTATGTGGCGTCATCAGTAGTAATTGTACCATTCAGTAACCAAACAAGAGAAATTGCAATACATGATGCATAAACAATTGAACATATTAAAGTATGTTTTAAAGACACACAAGATGCTCAGAAAGATCCAGATGACCAGCTGTTAGAGAGCACTGCTCCCTCCATCCTACCCTTAATTTGGTCTGCATCTGAATATTACTTTCATGACAATAGAATTGCTTTAGATTAAAAAAAAACTAACACTAATTTTAAAATGTCTTTTAAAAATGTGCTAAAATTGAATAGAAACTCTAGCAGTGTCAGAGACACAGAGAGATAAAACACAGATTTTCTTTCTGCTGAGTGTCTCCACACACTTGATTGTTTCAGTAATAACATGTTACATACCATATCAGCCATAATTGTTAGTCTCATAATTCTACTAAAAAATAAAATAATAATAAAACACTCTTATAGTTTTTAAAAAATCTTTTGAACCACATTTTATCTTATTTTAAGACCAACAGAATGGTGTTGTGCTTTAAATTGAAGATAATTTACTAAGACTCTGGAGTGTCCCAGTTAGTATGTGCTGGCTGCTAAGCAGCCTCTAGGCTAGGCTGTTATTGTGGTGCAGTGAGAAAACTGAGTGTCTTCCACCCATAGTGAAACCAGCATCCCATATCAGGGTTATTCCAGACGGGTATGCTTAAAACATGGGGCATATAATAAAAACCTGGAATAAAATTAAATGTGAGAAAACATGGGAAAGCGGTGAAGAGGAGTCTCTGGATGCAGGGCATGCTGGGAAGCCTCCAGCCAGGGCTCCTCACTTCCTCCTATGACTGAAGGACAGGGGGAGAAATCCATAAGGCTTAAAGGCAAGAAAGCACACACCTTGCTAGACTTCAGAGGACCCCCTGCTGGAGATAAAGCTCATGAATATAAATGAAGGTGGAAGGGTCTCCACCAGTGCCACATCCCTCATTAAATATCAGAGGCTGGATCCCAAACGGGCCTTACCAATGAAATGAACGTTTTCCAATCTCTGAAAACGCATATGAGGTTTACGAAGCATATAGATTTGGTAAACACAGACTCTTTGAACCAGCTTTTGTTCTGTGTCCTAGAGCACACCTAACATTTCTATCTGTGGGTGATTTAATTTAGCCTGAAGAGTAAAGCAAATTTTCATACACAATATGAAATGTTCCATTCCTTTAGAGTTCTGTTTGCAATATTGGTAGGGAAACATCTGACTGACATATTAAACCGCTATTTACCAGCCTATAATGAAACCATTTGAATTTTTATTCTGAGTTTAAAACCAGCACTGTTTCTTCTTTTCCTTTGCTTTTCTCTGAAGTTTTTGTTTGCCAAAACAGACGTGTGAGGTCAAATTCACAGTTCCCTGTGGATCCCCATTTCTTGCTGTTAAAACCTTGGCAAATGTTCTTCAGAGACTTTCCTATTCACTTACCAAAGGCATCAACGGGAGCCACAGTCTGTTACATCTCCGCTCAACTTTGACAATACATAGCAACACATTATAAAAGTCTCTTAACTGGTAACTATATTAATCATTTCAAAAAGATCAGAGGCCAGCTTTTAACTAACCCTTGCTGTAGATGAGGAACACTGTAACAAGCATTCTTGTGGACTTATTTAAGTATTTATGGATGACAAATTCCTAAACTATAAAAGGATATATATGAGTACTTACACACATATATGCATTGTGTAATTTCAGTTGACAAACTTCCCTCCAGAAACTCTATCGTTCTAGAAATTACCTGGGCGTAAACGGATTAAAAGACAGTTAATCCTAAGAAAGCCTCCTAGGACAGCTGATTCAGCCATTAGCCATCCAGCTAAGACACCACACCGCTTCAGACTGCTTTTGCTACCTAGACCATGTTTCTTTGTGACACACAAAGACACTCTTATTTTAAAGCTATAAATTAAATATTATTGCGACCTTAGTATTTCAGAAGAACAAGGTTGTCTTGGGGCATTTTATTGATTGCCAACTTGTTTTCTTTCCTTCATATTCTCTCTCTATTTGTAATAAATAATAGATATGAATATATTTATAATAAATAAGATAGGGCCTTTTATTTTATAATTAGTCATAAAGGAGTAAATATAAATTGGAATGTGGTAGAGAGCGCGCCCCTAGGCAGATGTTCCTTCAGAAGCGGTTCACATGGAACAGAACTGCATTTCCTCAGGGAAAGCCATTTAAAGCACAGAGAATCAATAGTCCTGTTGAGGGAACTTGCTGTGCCATCCAAGAAACTGCTAAAATGGTACAACTCTTCAGGTGGCTCTGCCGGACACTCTCTTCGGTTTCGTTATAATTTCATTTCATGTAATTATTTCAATGGGAGAAAGTCAGGGCTATGTCATTTCTTAACTAGAAATGACCACAGTTTGGAGACCACACAGGTCGAGACAAGTGCAGGGAGCTGAGGCTCTCTCCCTGAAGGCGTAGGTAGCTGACAGGCCTCCACATCCCTCCATAGCCTTTGCCCTCCAGCACTCTTGACTGGTTTGTACAAACTCGTGAAAGAATGAGCCTGTGCTCCACAGGCTCCTGATAAATTTTAAACAAACGTAGATAATCTATTCAGAGCAATAAACTTTTATAAAAGGTTTTATTCATAAAACCTGAGAAAAGCACATGGCTTCCTTCATAATTCTGTTCAAAGTAGACAGAACTGCCCATGCCATTTGATTATAAATATTTGGGTATCAAAGAGATTAATTTCACTTTTGCTTTTGGTAAGAGGAATAAAAACTAATTTAAAGTAAATTAAAGAAGTTAGGCTTAAAATAAAAATTGAAAGTCTATATACAATCTGAATTATAGCATTGTTTGTGGTCAAAATTGTAAAACTAACTCATGTAGATTACCCTAGAAAAGTAATTCATTTACAACTGATAGCTAAGAGAAAGTACCTATTGAATACTTTTCTCATACTAATGGAGAGTTAGTTCTCTCAGTCTGTGACAGTGCCATCCTTTTCAATTCAACTTTTCATTTAAAAATACTCTAAAGCACACCATATATCTAAACAGAGTTATCATCTGCATCATTTATAACTTAAACTTGCTGTGTGGATTGGCAGGCTGAGTGGTTTAATTGGGATAAATGGAGCATGTAAAAGACCAATGAAGCAGTGTGGAGTCTTCGCGTATACATCACATGAAGCTCCTGCTTAATTTACAAGTGAACCATTATCATCAAGAGCTATTTCGAAAAGTTACTTGTGTGCTGTGAATGATTGACATAATCTGTTAACACACGCAGAGAAGGAGGAAGGCAGGGAGCAAGGTGGGGGAGGTTTCCTAAGATTTAAGTCTGTTATAACGTTGAATGGGGCCAGCAAGATGGCTCAGCATCACGTGATGCCTTGACTGACCACCTGAGTTTAATCCCCAGAGAGCTCACATGATCTATTCTTGGACTTAGACACATGTGTGTCATGGCATGCATGCACACATGGTCAGTAAATAAGCCTGAAGAGTTGCATGAATCACCCTGGCATGGTTAGAAGTATAACTATGATAACCACAAACTAAGAAACAGACTCCATTGTAGAAAAAAATCGACAGTTAGCCTCAAGCAAACTGCTTAACACATGAACCCTACTTCTCCATTTTGACATGTTTTTATGTGTCTAATAAAGGACCAAAAATAAGTACTAGAGAAATGAGGATCTAAATACCCAATGAATATTTAAAACCATCCACAAAGGTACGAGATTAAGCTTCTCATAAAATAAACCATAAAGTCCCTAAAGTTGCATGTATAATTATACATAATTTTCTGTTGTTGCTTGATTTTTGATACAAGTCTCACTATGTAGCCAGACGTCCTCCTCAGGCCTTTGACTCCCAAGCTCTGGGATTACAAGCCTGTGCTACTTTGCCAAGTGATGCAATGCACTTTTAAATAATTCAGCTGTTCCTTTCAGAGTCTGTTGCCAGTGTGTGGTACTGCAGTTGTACCGTGTGTATGTTTAATGTCAGTGAAATCACTTCCCTTAGTGGTCTTTGGGAGCAGAAGGCGTCAGTCAACCACACTGGAGGAATGCTGTGAATGGGGTAAAGGTAGCACTTTCTTTTTCACTAGGATGCTTCCACATTGTATCTGAGATGGCTGTCATTTGATTGACATCTACAGAGTTTCAGCAATTTGTTTCCCTTGTAGAATTCAATGAAACTGGTGTTCCTCTGTGGAGAGATGAGGGTGCAACTTAAATACATTACTTAGATATGGTTTTCAGATCCCTTCCGGTCAGTGCTAGCACCAGGTCACCTTGGGTGCAGAGTCGGTGGACACCTCCAAGGTCCCTAGAGGACTCTCCACGTGATCTTAGGACCACTGGTGAGTGACACACAACTTCTGTTCCATTCCAATTGCATGGGACCTGAGACAGCTATAGGAAAGCAGAAAACCCGGCCTGACCAGGGTCACAAATCCCTTGCGCCAGCACCTGGTCACCTTGGGCGCGGAGTCGGGGGACACCCCCAAGGACCCTAGAGGACAGCTTCTGAGGCAGACCCCGTTTTGGGCTCCAGACATCCGGGCACCTTCCCTGCCAGACAAGAGTGTCCGCCCCACCCAGGAGGGCTTCTTCGGAGCACCTGGGGGAGCCATCTTGGTTCCCGGATCCCTCTGAGACTAGTCTGCACAGGTGAGAGTGAGGACTACAGAAACTAACAGCTTCTGAGACAGGCCCTGTTTCGGGCCTTCATCTTCTGCCAGGAGGCAGGTCCAAACTCCAGATATCTGTGCACCTTCCCTGCAAGAGGAGAGCTTGCCTGCAGAGAGTGCTCTGACCAATGAAACTAAGGAGAGAGCTAGTCTCCCAGGTCTGCTGATAAAGGCTAACAGAATCACGAGAAGAACAACCTCTAACCAGAGACAACTATAACGACTAACTCCAGAGGTTTCCAGATGGTGAAAGGCAAACATAAGAATCTTACCAACAGAAACCAAGACCACTCACCATCATCAGAACGCAGCACTCCCACCTCACCCAATCTTGGGCACCCCAACACACCCGTAAACCTAGACCTGAATTTAAAAGCATATCCTATGATGATGGTAGAGGACATCAAGAAGGACTTTAGTAACTCACTTAAAGAAATACAGGAGAACACTGCTAAAGAGTTACAAGTCCTTAAAGAAAAACAGGAAAACACAACCAAACAGATAGAAGTCTTTAAAGAAAAACAGGAAAACACATCCAAACAGGTGATGGAAATTAACAAAACCATACTAGACCTAAAAAGGGAAGTAGATTCAATAAAGAAAACCCAATGGGAGGCAACGCTGGAGATAGAAACCCTAGGAAAGAAATCTGGAACCATAGATGTGAGCATCAGCAATTGAATACAAGAGATGGAAGAGAGAATATCAGGTGCAGAAGATTCCATAGAGAACATCGGCACAACAATCAAAGAAAATGCAAAACACAAAAAGATCCTAATTCAAAACATCCAGGAAATCCAGAACACAATGAGAAGACCAAACCTACGGATAGGAGGTAGATGAGAATGAAGATTTTCAACTTAAAGGGCCAGCAAATATCTTCAACAAAATTATAGCAGAAAACTTCCCAAACCTAAAGAAAGAGATGCCCATGAACATGCAAGAAGTCTACAGAACTCCAAATAGACTGGACCAGAAAAGAAATTCCTCCCGACACATAATAATCAGAACAACAAATGCACTAAATAAAGATAGAAAATTAAAAGCAGTAAGGGAAAAAGGTCAAGTAATGTATAAAGGCAGGCCTATCAGAATTACACCAGACTTTTCACCAGAGACTATGAAAGCCAGAAGATCCTGTACAGATGTTATAAAGACACTAAGAGAACACAAATGCCAACCCAGGCTACTATACCCAGCCAAACTCTCTATTACCATAGATGGAGAAACCAAAATTCCACGACTAAACCAAATTCACACATTATCTTTCCACCAATCCAGCCCGTCTAAGGATAATAACAGGAAAAAAAAAAAAAAAAAAAAAAAAACAATACAAGGACGGGAACCACGCCCTAGAAAAAGCAAGAAAGTAATCCTTCAATAAACCTAAAAGAAGACAGCCATAAGAACAGAATGCCAACTATAACAACAAAAATAATAGGAAGCAACAATTACTTTTCCTTAATATCTCTTAATGGACTCAATTCCCCAGTAAAAAGACATAGACTAACAGACTGGTTACACAAATAGAACCCAACATTTTGCTGCTTACAGGAAACCCATCTCAGGAAAAAAGACAGACACTACCTCAGAATGAAAGGCTGGAAAACAATTTTCCAAGCAAATGGTCTGAAGAAACAAGCTGGAGTAGCCATTCTAATATCTAATAAAATCGACTTTCAACCAAAAGTTATCAAAAAAGACAAGGAGGGACACTTCATACTCATCAAAGGTAAAATCTTCCAAAAGGAACTCTCAATTCTGAATATCTATGCTCCAAATGCAAGGGCAGCCACATTCATTAAAGAGAATTTAGTAAAGCTCAAAGCACACATTGCACCTCACACAATAATAGTGGAAGACTTCAACACACCACTTTCATCAATGGCCAGATCATGGAAACAGAAACTAAACAGGGACATAGTGAAACTAACAGAAGTTATGAAACAAATGGATTTAACAGATATCTACAGAACATTTTATCCTAAAACAGAAGGATATTCCTTCTCAGCACCTCATGGTACCTTCTCTAAAATTGACCATATAATTGGTCACAAAACAGGCCTCAACAGATACAAAAATATTAAAATTGTCCCATGCATCCTATCAGATCACCATGGACTAAGGCTGATCTTCAATAACAACATAAATAATAGAAATCCAACATTCATGTAGAAACTGAACAACACTCTTTTCAATGATACCTTGGTCAAGGAAGGAATAAAGAAAGAAATCAAAGACTTTTTAGAGTTTAATGAAAATGAAGCCACAACATACCCAAACCTATGGGACACAATGAAAGCATTTCTAAGAGGGAAACTCATAGCTCTGAGTGCCTCCAAGAAGAAACGGGAGAGAGCACATACTAGCAGCTTGACAACACATCTAAAAGCTCTAGAAAAAAAGGAAGCAAATTCACCCAAGAGGAGTAGACGGCAGGAAATAATCAAACTCAGGGGTGAAATCAACCAAGTGGAAACAAGAAGAACTATTCAAAGAATCAACCAAACGAGGAGTCGGTTCTTTGAGAAAATCAACAAGATAGATAAACCCTTAGCTAGACTCACTAGAGGGCACAGGGACAAAATCCTAATTAACAAAATCAGAAATGAAAAGGGAGACATAACAACAGATCCTGAAGAATTCAAAACACCATCAGATCCTTCTACAAAAGGCTATACTCAACAAAACTGGAAAACCTGGACGAAATGGACAAATTTCTGGACAGATACCAGGTACCAAAGTTGAATCAGGATCAAGTTGACCATCTAAACAGTCCCATATCACCTAAAGAAATAGAAGCAGTTATCAATAGTCTCCCAGCCAAAAAAAAGCCCAGGACCAAACGGGTTTAGTGCAGAGTTCTATCAGACCTTCAAAGAAGATCTAATTGCAGTTCTTTGCAAACTATTCCACAAAATAGAAGCAGAAGGTACCCTACCCAATTTATTCTATGAAGCCACAATTACTCTGATACTCTGATACCTAAACCACAGAAAGACCCAACAAAGATAGAGAACTTCAGACCAATTTCTCTTATGAATATCGATGCAAAAATCCTCAATAAAATTCTCGCTAACCGAATCCAAGAACACATCAAAACAATCATCTATCCTGACCAAGTAGGTTTCATTCCAGGGGTGCAGGGATGGTTTAATATAAGGAAATCCATCTCCATAATCCACTATATTAAAAAAAAATCAAAGACAAAAATCACATGATCATCTTATTAGATGCTGAGAAAGCATTTGACAAGATCCAACACCCATTCAAGATAAAAGCCTTGGAAAGATCAGGAATTCAAGGCCCATACCTAAACATGATAAAAGCAATCTACAGCAAACCAGTAGCCAACATCAAACTAAATGGTGAGAAGCTGGAAGCAATCCCACTAAATTCAGGGACTAGACAAGGCTGCCCACTTCCTCCCTACCTTTTCCACATAGTATTGGAAGTCCTAGGCAGAGCAATTCGACAACAAATTGAGATCAAGGGGATATAAATTGGAAAGGAAGAAGTCAAAATATCACTTTTTGCAGATGATATGATAATATGTAAGTGACCCTAAAAATTCCACCAGAGAACTCCTAAGCCTGATAAACAGCTTCAGTGAAGTAGCTGGATATAAAATTAACTAAAACAAGTCAATGGCTTTCTCTACACAAAGGATAAACAGGCTGAGAAAGAAATTAGGAAAACAACACCCTTCACTATCGTCACAAATAATATAAAATATCTTGGCGTGACTCTAACTAAGGAAGTGAAAGATCTGTAGGATAAGAACTTCAAGTCTCTAAAGAAAGAAATTAAAGAACATCTCAGAAGATGGAAAGATCTCCCATGCTCATGGATTGGCAGGATCAATATAGTAAAAATGGCTATCTTGCCAAAAGCAATCTACAGATTCAATGCAATCCCCATCAAAATTCCAACTCAAGTTTTCAACGAATTGGAAATGGCAATCTGCAAATTAATCTGGAATAAATAAAAACCTAGGATAGCAAAAACTCTTCTCAAGGATAAAAGAACCTCTGGTGGAATCACCATGCCTGACCTAAAGCTGTATTACAGAGCAATTGTGATAAAAACTGCATCGTACTGGTATAGTGACAGACAAGTAGACCAATGGAATAGAATTGAAGACCCAGAAATGAACCCACACACCTATGGTCACTTGATCTTTGACAAGGGAGCTAAAACTATCCAGTGGAAAAGAGACTTTTTTTTTAATGTTTTTTTATTATGTATTTTCCTCAATTACATTTCCAATGCTATCCCAAAAGTCCCCCATACCTTCCCCCCCACTCCCCTACCCACCCATTCCCACTTTTTGACCCTGACGTTCCCCTGTACTGGGGCATATAAAGTTTGCATATCCAATGGGCCTCTCTTTCCAGTGATGGCCGACTAGGTCATCTTTTGATGCATATGTAGCTAGAGTCAAGAGCTCCTGGATACTGGTTAATTCATAATGTTGTTGCACCTACAGGGTTGCAGATCTCTTTAGCTTCTTGGATACTTTCTCTAGCTCCTTCCTCCTTTGGGGGCCCTGTGATCCATCCAATAGCTGACTGTGAGGATCCACTTATGTGTTTGCTAGGCCCCAGCCTAGTCTCACAAGAGACAGCATTTTCAACAAATTTTGCTGGCACAACTGGCAGTTACCATGTAGAAGAATACTAATTGATCCATTCCTATCTCCTCCTACTAAGGTCAAATCTAAGTGGATCAAGGAACTCCACATAAAGCCAGAGACAGTGAAACTTATAGAGGAGAAATTGGGGAAAAGCCTCGAAGATAAGGGCACAGGGGGAAAATTCCTGAATAAAACAGCAATGGCTTGTGCTGTAAGATCGAGAATCAACAAATGGGACCTCATAAAATTGCAAAACTTCTGCAAGGCAAAAGACACAGTCAGTAAGACAAAAAGCCACCAACAGATTGGGAAAGGATCTTTACCTATCCTAAATCAGATAGGACTAATATTCAATATATATAAAGAACTCAAAAAGGTCGACTCCAGAAAATCAAATAACCTCATTAAAAAATGGGGCTCAGAGCTAAACAAAGAATTCTCATCTGAGGAATACCAAATGGCTGAGAAGCAGCTGAAAAAATGTTCAGCATCCTTAATCATCAGGGAAATGCAAATCAAAGCAATCCTGACATTCCACCTCTCACCAATCAGAATGGCTAAGATAAAACAACCAGGTGATAGCAGATGTTGGCGAGGATGTGGAGAAAGAGGAATACTCCTCCATTGTTGGTGGGATTGCAAGCTTGTACAACCACTCTGGAAATCAGTCTGGCGGTTCCTCAGAAAATTGGACATAGTACTACCAGAGGATCCTGCAATACCTTTCCTGGGCATATATCCAGAAGATGTCCCAACTGGTAAGAAGGACACATGCTCCACTATGTTCATAGCAGCCTTATTTATAATAGCCAGAAGCTGGAAAGAACCCAGATGTCCCTCAACAGAGGAATGGATACAAAAAATGTGGTACATTTACACAATGGAGTACTACTCAGCTATTAAAAAGAATGAATTTATGAAATTCCTAGGCAAATGGATGGACCTGGAGGGTATCATCCTGAGTGAGGTAACCCAATCACAAAAGAACTCACATGATATGTACTCACTGATAAGTGGATATTAGCCTAGAAACATAGAATAGCCAAGATACAAAATACAATTTGCAAAACACATGAAACTCAAGAAGAATGAAGACCAAAGTGTGGACACTTTGCCCCTTCTTAGAATTGGGAACAAAATATGCATGGAAGGAATTACAGAGACAAAGTTTGGAGCTGAGACAAAAGGATGGACTATCTAGTGACTGCCATACCCGAGGATCCATCCCATAATCAGCCTCCAAACGCTGACACCATTGCATACACTAGCAAGATTTTGCTGAAAGGAACCAGATATAGCTGTCTCTTGTGAGGCTATGCCAGGACCTAGCAAACACAGAAGTGGATGCTCACAGTCAGCTATTGGATGGATCATAGGTCTCCCAATGGAAGAGCTAGAGAAAGTATCCAAGGAGGTAAAGAGGTCTGCAACCCTCTAGGTGGAACAACAATATGAACTAACCAGTACCCCCCAGAGCTCGTGTCTCTAGCTGCATATGTAGCAGAAGATGGCCTAGTCAGCCATCATTGGAAACAATGGCCCATTGGTCTTGCAAACTCTATATGCCTCAGTACAGGAGAATGCCAGGGCCAAGAAGTGGGAGTGGGTGGGTCAGAGAGTGGTGGTGTGGGTATGGGGGACTTTTGGCATCACATTGGAAATGTAAATGAAGAAAATACCTAATAAAAATTAATTAATTTTAAAAAACATATCGTTTTCAACATCTCAAAAACGTTGATGGGAGGAATTATGATTGATAACCATTATAATTTTCTAGAAGGCAACATGCTATACCTTAAGAGAGCCATTAATATTCAATAACTAGTAAGTTTTTGCCTTCTCATTTACAAAATTGCCTAATTTTAATATGTATTTTAATATATTATATATTAATATATTATTTATGTTGACTAATTATTACATTGTTATATATAATTTTTATGTTTTATTGTATAATATATATCTAAATAATTAATGTTTTATACAATCTGGAATTATATACAATTAATGTATAGTATATAATAACATAGTTATAGTATACTTTAGTTTGAGCGAGAGAGAGAGACATAGAGGGGAGCATTATATGACTAAGTGGCATTTTAGTCATTTTGGAACAGAATTGTTAATGGTGCTGGAACGCTTGTTATCTATCTATGAAAAGAAAGTTGGATCTCAGCTTTATCCCTCACCTTCAAATGAATTTCAAATAAATTACATTTATGTAAATGTGAAAATTAAAATTTAAACTTTAAACAGAAAGTGCAAGGGAATATCTCCGTAACCTTGGGGCAAGGTTTCATGCCTGGCAAACACAGAAGTGGATGCTCACAGTCAGCTATTGGATGGAACACAGGGCCCCCAATGGAGGAGCTAGAGAAAGTACCCAAGGAGCTAAAGGGATCTGCAACCCTATAGGTGGAACAACAATATGAACTAACCAGTACCCCGGAGCTCTTGTCTCTAGCTGCATATGTAGCAGAGGATGGCCTAGTCAGCCATCATTGGGAAGAGAGGCCCCTTGGTATTGTAAACTTTATATGCCCCAATACAGGGGAACGCCAGGACCAAGAAGCGGGATGGATGGGTAGGGGAGCAGGGCAGGGGGATGGTATAGGGAACTTTCGGGATAGCGTTTGAAATTTGAAATGTATATAAAGAAAATACCTAATAAAAAATGTGAAAAAAAATAATGAACCTGGGCTGAAGACACAGCTCAGTTAGTTGGTGGAGCGCTTGCCCAGCAAACCTAGAAGCCTGGGTTCAGTCCCAGCACCTCAGGAACCTGGTATGGCGCTTCTCACCTGTGACCCCAGCACCCAGGTAGTTCAAGGCCATTCCCATATATATCGTCAGCTTGAGGGGCCATGTGGGTCTAAATGAAATACTCAGAATAAACAAATGAATACATAAATAAACAAACTCATGAAAATATTAAAAATTAGAATGAATGATGCAAACTGAAGTAAAAGATTACTTCTACTGTTAAAACTTTTTCACATGAGCATATATGCGTGATGTACGTGCATGCTCATGTGTGGGGTCATGTATATGAAACATGTGCACATGTGTATACATGGGGTGTGGAATCCAGGTTGCTTTCTACTATTTTATTGGATCAGAGTTTCTTAGTGAACCCAGAGACCTCAAGGTAGCAAGTCCCTCTGGCCAGCTTGTCCCGGGAGCTCCTCCCTCCCCTCCCAAGTGCTAGAATTATAGGTTGGCTTCCACTCCTGCCCAGTTTTTATGTGGGCACTGGGACCGCGTGCATCTGCACTCTGCTTCACCTGCGTATATGGCAATTACGTTCTTCCCAGACCCGTTCATTAAAAACTTTAATACACTTAAGACATAAATAAAATATATATACCCAAGAAAAATTAGTGTCCAGGAAAAATATAGATTTCTCCTCACAAGGAAGTGAGGCAAGACTGAGATGCTAATGGGCAGTAGACAAGCGTGAGAAGCAACCCTGAGAACAGTAAGGGAGCTGGCCTGACTAAGCATGAATGATGTCTCTGTCATTAGTAGTCATGGGGATGCAAAAGTGAGAAAACATCTTCTTCCCAGCTGCCAAGCTCAAGTTTAAAAGCTGACAAAAATCAGATGATGGGACAAGCTTATGTAGAAGCAGGAATTTTACATCCTCCTAATGGCACATAGCTTTTTAAGTGTGAAGATTAGTGAAGTATTACCCAATAATTCTACTTACACATAAACAGGCATACACATACAAGAATACACACACACACACACACACACACACACACACATATGTATGTATATATACGTATGTATGTATATATGTGTATGTATATATATGCATGTGTGTATATAAGTATGTATATGTGTATATATATATACATATACACACACACATATATATACACATATACATATATACATATATATCCTCACACATTTTCTCGGCTGAAAGCTTGTGAGAGCTCAGAACACAGAGTATTGTGCTGCTTTTTCAATTATTGTAAGGAACACAAAGGTTATAGCATTGTAGATGAAAAAGAGGAAAAGCCAATGTACTAATACAATATAGTCTGTATAGGACTGGATCCCCCATCTCTCATAGGCATCAGTAAAGAGGAGCTGCTAGTGGAGTTAAACATTTAACACTGGCCCTTCCATGCAGCATCTCTAGTAATAGCCAGAAAGTTGGCCTAGAAGCCTATTACAGGTTTTTGGTCATTCTCCTCAAGGGTCTCTTGGCTTCTATTAGATCCAAAAGTATATTTTAAATTTTCTGCTTAAGGAATTCCTCAGACAAACTTGAAAGGAAAAGGAGAAGGTCAAGGGAGAGTCATTTGGGAGCAGAAAAGCACAAATGCTGTATCAGCCCACTCGTTTAAACCTGTGAAACTTGATGACATGAACATAAAGCTCTCACCCAGAGCCAAGGTTGATGGAGAAGCTGATGGCCGGGGGGACTGTACACAGCTGGGTATATGTGGGCAGATGGTTTAGTGATGATCTTTTGGCAAAAACCTGGACCATCAGTCTCCAAATTTAGAAGAGCTTGAAGTGGCCCCAAAATCAAAGTCATTGTGGCACCAGGCATTAAGATTAGACATGGGGAATTTCTGAATGAACAGATCACTAATCTGAAGGATGAGAGAGGCCAGGGCTAGAAGAAGGAAGAGAGAAAAATTCTCACATGATGAGGCAAAGACAAGACTATCAAAGGCAGAGGAAACTAATGATGGTCCAGGCAACGCATCGAGTTATGCTTCAAACATTCTTTTGGTATTGAATTCTTTAGTATCTCCATCATTATCAGTCTCCTGCTAGGTATTAGACCCTGATCAAGATATAAAAACATAAAAATAAGGCAACTTCCTTAGGAGTTGGTATGCCAGGTATGAAGAAAAGCATATAAAGAAATAATCAAAATATATGTTTAGGAAATGGTATCACAAAAGATAATATGAGATGTGGTGATACTGTCTCAGGGAAAATGATACTATCCAGGCAGAATGAGGGAGTCTAGGGAATGCTCTGTAGAGGGCATGTTAGAGAATGACTTTGGGTTTGTTTAGGAGACAGTGGTAAAGGCATGGAGGCCTTATAGAGGTTATTATAGACTTTAAATTCCTATTATATAGCCAGGGTGTTTGGTAGAAGAGAGACACATGGAACACGCACAGAGGTGCGACCTGCAATGGGTTCTTGGGTCAGACCAATTAGGGTAGGAGTTTACAATTTGTCCAGACAGCAGTGGGGAGCCCCTGAATGTGCCTAAGCAAAACCGAGACAGAATCACATTCTCATATTTGAAAAAAATTACCCTTTGTGTCTATGGACTAGGATCTAAACTCCTTTTTCTGAACCTTGTCTTCCAATGTATCATTCAAATGTATTTTCTACCCTTCTCCAGCACACACTTTTATGAAGATCTAGTGACATCTGTGCTGTAACTGTGCTATAGCTAGGGCTATACCCAGTTCTCAGCCTATTCTTATATGATTTACCAACCCCAAGTCCAGTATATTACTAAAGGAAGAGACAAGCTTTAGAGTCCAGCTACATGGTTTTGAATACAGTGTGTGTCCTTTGTTGGCCATCCTTAACATCTGTGTATCTCAGTTTCCAGTTATAATCAAGATGTGCTTACTGTCTTACAGAGTTTCTGCGGGGTTGAAACTAGGTTAGTGTGCAAAGTCCCTAGAAAAGGATCTAGCATGTGAGCTGGCACTACATAGAAGTGAGATGTTTTAATTCTCTCTATATATCCAGGTACCTGCCTGGCAAGATCCAGCTTAAATATCAGCTTCTTTATGAAAATTTGTTCTACTCTTCCTGGCTCTTACAGCTTTTCATTATAATACACATATATAATAATTACACGTATACTATATCCTTAATATAAAGCCACCATAAAAGCATTTATAATGCTGACCTCCCTGGTTCACTAGTGTTAATTTGACTCTTCAACTCCACTATAAGTACTTTTAAGAATAAACATTTTATATGTGGGGTAGGGGGAATCAATTGGAGCAGAAAGAAGAGAGTGAATTTGCTCAGTATGCACTATACCCTTGAATGACATTTCCAGACCATTAAAAAAGAATAAATACTGTCTTGCTCCTAAATGTGGCTCTCGACACAGAAGAGACAAAAACAAATATTCATTTCCTAAAGCAGATAGCAGAAGTGTGACTGAGCAGCGTGTTTAAGGTTTATTCATTGCCCGAAGTCTGTGGTATCACATCTTCACTTCAGAATTATCCATCACTAAATAAAATACTACTCTACACAAGGTTGGATTTGGTATTCTAACTCTTAGATCCTTCCTTTTTTTGTAGATGGGATATCTTGGGAGCAGTAGTTGGTGCAGACTGTGGAACCGTAGAATCAGGACTATCACTGGTGTTCCTCAAAGATGGAGAGAGGAAGCTTTGCACCCCCTACATGGATACAACTGGTTATGGCAACCTGAGGTTCTACTTCGTTATGGGTAGGTACAAGCCACTGCCTTTCCCTATGTAAATATTATTGCTTATTATTTACCACATAAAATCAAAATTACTGAAGTCAGAGGCAAAGACCTGTGGGACTCATCCTGCCTCAGGCAAGCCTTGTTGATGCCATCTTGTATAGAAAGGCCATTCTTGACATGCCATGCTAAGAGCAAAGACAAACTGCCACAATGTCTTCCTCTTACTTCTCTTCCTTGGTCATTGTGGCAATGTTGCATGTAATAACAATTAGGGGGAAAGGTGATGAGTTTGAAGGAATGTGGGGAGGGTTGAGTGGGAAGATTTGGAGGAAGGAAATGGAAGGAAGAATTTTTGTAATTTTAAAAATAAGACAATAAGAAAGAAGCACAAAGCAAGGTGACCCCTTTGTCCATAGTCTGTCACCTGACCTCTCATCCAGGTAAGTCGTTCATTTCCATGGATATCTTGTTATTACACAACTGCTGTTAGGGGAAGCAGGGGGGGGAAATGGTTTATAGTAGCCTATCATGTTTTATAATCATCTCTATTTCCTAATAAGTTTTAAAAGCACATAAAGTGGTCATAAAACATATATAAATGATACAAACTTAAATACATAAAGATGGAAAATATCCATAGATAAACTAGGGGCTTGACATTTGTGGCCTATCAGATTTGTCTCAGTAGTCAACACGAGCACAGTGACATATTCTGTCACTGATATTCCTGTCACACGCTTTCCTTATGGAGTGGAAAATCACAGGCAGGATCTGGAAATGGGACAGGAACTTAGCCACCAAGAAGTCAGGTCATGAGGACAGCTTCCCCTGCCTATGACTCAGAGGTGTTGTTCACATGCCTGGCTCGGCCTCTTGACAGTTGTACAGCTCAGGGTTGCATGCGATGGCTCTCAAGACTATCATGGCTGCGAGCATATAACACAGGGAGTTATAGGTCTAAAGGGACGGAATCCTTAAGTTCAGGGCATCTGTACTTACTCTAAAATGATTTGTGCATTTAAGTATCCAGACTTTGTTAAGTGATAGTCAAACCATCTCTCACTTCATTAAAAGTGACCCCTAGAGAGCATGAGCAAAACATAAGGTTGTAATAACCTCTCTGGCTTGTTTTTCCAGCTTTACCTTCTTGATAAAATTTATGTGAAATTAGAATTTCAATGTTAAATCTTCCCATCTCCATGCATCTATTAAGGATTAAATCATCATTGTGTTAATTCCTTCATATAGAGCTTGTATAGGACATTAAGTCATCTTTAATTCTTCCTGTAACAAAAATGATTATTAACTAATGAATTAAAATAGTATTGACTATGTGGGAAGATGTATTTTACTAAGTCCAAAGAAATACACTCTCCTAGATAAAAGGAACTCCATTCAGTAAAAAGTAAGCCATACATATTGAATATAGAGCCTGGGGTAGGACACAGAGACAGTGCAGAGCAATGCTGCTCCAACCATACAGTTGCTGGATGAGTGAGTTAACCCAGAAAAGCTGTTAAATGACCTTCCCCAGCTCGTCTGTCTGTCTGTGCCACTACCACACATCTGTCTGTGCCGTTACTGCTTTGGAGGTGACTCAGATGACGCCCATGACCACAAGTGACATTTGACTGTGTGTGCAGAGGATGCACACACAGGGAGAGAGGGCTGAGGGTGGCAGCAGGGAAGGATAAGGGTGAGGTTTCATGAGCACTGTGGGACTGGACCATTTCTTGAAGGCCAGAATTTCAGAGTAACCATTCTGAATAAAGGACTTTAAAAAATCAAAGTGTGTAATATATTTGCAGTTAGCTCATTTTTCAAAAGGATTAGAGGAAACATGTAAGATGGCTAAAGAGGTTAGCTCTTCCTCTTGCTGTCATGTGAAAGGATTCTTGGTAGTGGTTTTTAGTGAGATAATTCTATCATGAGTGTGAAGAAGAAACTGAAATAATCAGAAACCAGAAGACAAGACACTACTTAGGACAGTGGAGTCAGACTTCACCCAACAAATTAGAACAGAATGATATATGGCTTAGTTAAATTTGTATTAATGTTATAAAGTTTATAATGAATAATATTTTAAACAATGATTTTTAGCAAATTTTGATAAATGCTTCCCTTACCATGCAATGTATTTTGTCTGACAATTCTGTTAAGTGTTTAATGTGCTACTCAGGGTGACAGGAAAGTGAGCCAGTGCTAAGTGGAGGTAGGAAGGAGAGGACCAGACAGGACAGGAATCAGCTGAAGTTGGGGCACAGCTGTCGGTGGTTATGAAAACAATATGTTTCTCTTCTCAGTGCCTGGGGGACTGGTACATTCCCTACAATGGCACGTTTTTTTAAGAGGCAGGTATGCAGAAGATTTGGCCTTAGACATGTTAAGACCAGGATTTCTAGAATACCACATAAAAACAGAGGTTCTGCTCACAGTTTAGAGCACTTTTGAAAACCATTCACATACTGTTCCTTGATGAATGAGTGTAATAAAGATGAACTGGTGAATAAAGAGAAGAGGCTTTTGGCTGGATTTTGAAAGTTGAAATAATTTCCCCAGAGCTGCTGATAGCCAGCAACTTAGGGAAAATCTTTCCCCTGTGGAGATAGAAAGAAAAAGGAATAAAGAGTGCAGAAGAGCATAAAGAGAAGGGGAAGGGAGGCAGATGGAGGAGGAAGGGGCTTCCATGGGATAACAGAGGGGTCTGCTGTGTAGGAAACACCATGGAAGGTAAAGTCAGCCAGGATGAAGCTGAGAAACCAGGGATGGCCTTGAGAAGCGGGGGGATGGCTGGCATACCAGTGTGCATACAGAATTAACTAGAGAGGCGCATGCCTGGGAATCAGGACCACTGCTTCCAGAATGTCACCAGAGATACACAGAAATGGAGTCAAGATCTTGAGGAAGCAGCACGGAGAGAAGCTGATTTTCAGGATGAGATAAAACAGGACAGGATAGAGAACATCGAGATGGGTAAGGAGAGTCGGGCCTGGAGAGGAGAAAGCTGCACCCAAAGAAAAGATCCCAAAATGTGGGGGCTTTGAAGAGAATGTAAGCAGTGTGAGAAGGAGGCGGTCATAAGTCACCGCCCACTCACTCAGTGTGGTGCTCCGGGAATGAGAGGCCCTAGATCATACTTCCTTTCAGGCTGGTGTACAGTGTGTTCAATCCTTGGTTCAGATCAGTTCTCGTGACTAGCATTTGTGTTAACTTCAAGTTTCAGAATTCAGTTAAAACTTCATTTCCCTTACCTATCTGCTCACATTCAACAAACATTTGTGAGGACCAGTATCTAGTAGAGTGGTTTAGAGCTGAACTTCAGTGACCAAGACAAAAATATCCTAGTGAAGACCATTCATTTGACTGTCAGTTCACTGCTCCTCTGAAGATGTCTACTGAGCAGTTAGTTTGTTCTCAGCTACTTTAATCACACCATCTCTTTACTCTGGACTCCTACTCTGATATATCATCACAATGCAATTAATGCTAATTATCATTCTTTCTTATGAGGAATCTCTCCTTATGCTTTAATCTCTGTGGATGCCGGAAACTGTGAGTCCTAATGTGACTTTTCTATATGCTGTGTTTTCTTCTATCCATATGTGTATACCTATGATGAAGTTTGATAAGTAAACTATAAGTCAGGCATAGTAAAGACCTAAGGATAAATGAAATATGGGTTGGGGAGATGTTATAGTGGATAAACAACTTGCCTTGAAAGTTTAGGGTTTGAGTTTGGACCCCTAGCATGCATGTAAAAAGCCAAGTGCATCAGTGAGCTCCTGTAACCCAGACTAGACACAGAGATGAAGGATCCCTGGGGCTTTCTGACCAGCCAGACTAGCTAAATGGCAAACTCCAGTGTAGTCAGGGACACTATTTCAAAAGCTAAGGTCAAGAGCAACAGATAGAGATGCCCAGCATTGACTTCTGGGCTCATGGCATGGAAACATGAGTGTGTATATGCATGCACACACACAAAAACACACACACACATTCATGCACATATGCATGCATGCATGTACACATGTGTACACACACACACTCATGCACATATGCATGCATACATGTACACATATACACACACACACTCAAGCACAAACACACACATGCACACATGCAAGCAGTTTAGTACCCAACTCTTCTAAAAGTGAAGTGTCAGATGAATATTAGTAATTCTATGTCATGCTTAACTTCAAGTAACATACAATGTAAAGAAAACCCTAGGGGTAGTGGACACTACTGTATGTGTCTTGGGGTTTTGGTTTTTGTTTTGTTGTTGTTTGGTTTGGTTTTTGTTTTCTCACTAAATGACCAGCTGAGGTCAAGGTATCCTTCCCTGCCTAGCCTAGTGCTAGGAAAATAGTAAAATTCGGCAAAACCACTTTCTTCACACAAATAAGTGCCTATAAAGCTATTTAAAACAGTAGCTAAGTACTCTAAAACCAGCCAGCCAGCCAGCCATCCAGCTTTCATTGAAATCCTTCTGAACTTTACTTGCTGTACAAGCTGCCTCCTGTGTCCTCCTTTCCACCACGCATCAAAGCTTTGAAAGCTAAGCAAGATTCCATGTCTTTCTATAGGAGTTGCTGTCACTGAATTTCACAGGACTGACAGATTGTCCTCAGAGGGACATTTCAGATAAACTCTGTCATCATCTTCATGTCTTGGCTCCTCTTGAACCTTCTTTGCCACTCTCTCCTGTGTGAGCATCCCCCATGTGTCTTCTCTGAGCAGCTGCTGTTCACTCACTGTTCTAAGAGAGCCAAGAAGATCCCTGGAACCAGTTAATGAAGGTTCAGAGAGTGAACCGTTCAGGCCTGTGTCCTTAAATATGCTATGTTAACATTACCCAATGGGACTTTTCATGTTTTAGCTCCTTCTTGATAATTTCTAACTATTACTTAATGTCTGATGGGAAGAAGGAAAATGTTGGAAAATGTTGTTTTCATCTGTATCTTTCTTCCTCTGGGCACTGCCATTTTCAGTAAACTTAGTAACTGTTTTATTACACTGTATGAAATGCTATAATAAATGATACCAGTGTCAAAATCAGAATTTTCTCTACAGGTTGTTGGCCCTGAGTGATAAACATCTGTTGGAAAGAAGTCTACATTATCACTCTATCTACCTTCCCTAGTTCAGCTCTAATCACATAATCAGTAAATAGTAACTATATGTTCATTTTAAAATGCACTACATGTGCAGCATGCCAATTTTCAAGCCTTAGAAATACAACCATCCCACAGTTTCCCTGGGTGATGTCATTACAGGGTTGAGGTAATCAATACAGGGTTGAGGTCAAACAGAAAGCCATCAGACACAGACTTGATTCTGAGCCTTATATATAGCCTCTCCTAGTCTCAGTCCCATCAGCAGAGTGATAAATGCATCTATACTTATTGAAACTATTGTTATGAAATGGAAACATATAATACTTTAATATTTTGTTGCACAACATGGTATATACTGAATTATAAGTAGGTATGATTAATCTTATTCATACTCTACTAAAGACAAAACCCGTTCAGGAAGTATCTGGCACCATTTGCAACCTCAATACTTACATTACAATGTTGCTGAAAAACAATATTTCCTTGGGAAGATAATTAGTTACTAGATGGATTTCTTTCTTTACAAGTAGCAGAAGTATAACTTCAGTGTCTAAAGCTACAATATATGGTGTACTCCCTTAAACTGTTCAACCACTGTGGACACAGATTTCCTACAACACCATTATATAGTTCACTGGAATCCCAATTGCGCAGAGCTGCTCTAGGGACAAAGCAGAAGGACAAGGACATGTGCTGGCCCTCTTCTTCCCTGGATTAGCTAGGTGCTCAAGCAGCCAGAAGCTCCCAGTCCTCTGCCGCTTGTCTCATAGATGCTGGCTTCTCAAGTTAGCAAACCAACGTCCAGTGCTGCTCAAACATGTCAAATAGCTTATAAGACGAACTTAGGCAGCTTGAGAGGATTTGCACAGTATGAATCTAATAAATCACTTCCAGAGCCAAGCGTGAGTGCCTAGTAAGGCATTTGTCAGGGTTATGAAAATAATTGCTCTTAGGAACATGAAAGAACAGTGTTTCATAAATAAGAGTGCTTGTTTATCAGAATGGGCTTTGCATATTGCCTTAACGAGGTGACCATCGTCAACTGTTGGTATTTTTGGATTCAACTAATTTATTTAAGGGCCCTAAAAGTGCTATCTTGGAGACACTGCAAAGATCTATAGGCCAATCACAATTCCCATTAAGGCCATGAAAATGCAGTGGCTGAGCCTGAAGGAACCAGCATTACAACACTGGATCAGACATTTCATGTTGTCATACCTTGGGAGCAGTTCTAGACCTGTGGGCAATGAGATGCCCTCCTCCACTCCTCCTACCAAGACAGTACCCAAGACATGCACTGGTCTTCAATCACCCTTCTATTCCTGTCTACTGTTAATGTTTTTCTCTATAGCTTTCCTTTTGGCTAACAGTTCTTCAGTTATAAAATTTGTTATACTAATTAGGTTCCATCTAGCTTTCTTAGCTTCACTTGTTAGACAGTTTCTTCCAAACTGCAGACCTCCATTATCCTAACTGAATCAAACCAAATTATCTATAAACAATGGACACCTTCTTGGCTTAATTAATTTTTAGTAGTGTATCAACCATTATTCGTTGATTTCAATAAATTCCCAAAGTATGATCTTATTCTAAACTTTGAAGAGTACCTTACTGGTACCACAGAATATCAGCAATAGCAGTTACATGTAAATAAAGCTAACATCAGTGATATTGATTTTAGAACCAAGGGATTTCTTAGAAATGTAAGGATGACAGAAAAGTTTGGTGTGCTGCACTTGATAAATGCTTCTGCATGCCTGTACCCTGTGTGGCTAGTGCTGTTGTGTACCCTGTGTGGCGAGTGCTGTTGTGTACCCCTGTGTGGCTAGTGCTGTTATAGATGGCAATCTGGTGGGGGTTCTTCTACTTAGCCATAGTTATTGATAACATGTAACAGGGAAAGAATAGATCAGTGGTGACCAGACAGAACACCTACTGAGGGTATTCTATGACCAGGGACTCTCACTTCCCTTTCAGTTCTAATATTATATCACATTTTGTGACCACAAAGTAGTGATAGAGGGCAAACTCTACTATATACCTGCCACTAATCAAGTAAAGCACCAGATATTAATGTAAAAAGTAAAAAGTACATGCTTAAAATGCAAGCATGTCTTCTAAACTATTGTCAGTGCTACTTGAAGCATCTTCATAGCACCATTCCAGAAGTCTTTGATGCAGGGAATCACCAGGCATTTTGATATAAATAGGCTTAAAGACAAAAGTTACTTGATCATCTCAATGGATACAGAAAAGGCCCTTGACAAAACCCAACAAGACTTAATGATAAAAGTCCTAGAGTATGGGACTAGAGAAAACATGCCTCGACATAATAAAGGCTATGTATGACAAGCCCACATCCAACATCATCTTAAATGGAGGGAAATCTTGAAGTGACACCATTAAAATTGGGTGTAGGGCAGGGCTGTCCAGTGTCCCCACTCCATCTCAGTGTAGGGCTCAGGGCACTAACAGGAACTGGAGGGCAAGAGAAGGAAACTAAAAGAATACAAAGGGAAAAACAAGAAGTCAAAATATCTCAGTTTACAGATGATATGATACATACAGGCGCCCAGATTTCTACCCGAAAACTGTAGAACTAATAATTTCAGCAAAGAGACAAGGTACAAAGTCAACGTAAAAATCAGTCACCTTTCTATACACCAACAGCAAATACAGAGAGAAAAAGACCGTGGACGCACTCACACTTATCAGTAGCCTCAAAGACTATGAGAATTTTATAATAAACTTTACTAAGGAGGTGAAAGACATCTACAATGAAAATTTCAATCTGTGAAGTAGTTGAGGAAGACACTAGAAAATGGAGAGACCTTCATACTCATGGATTGGTAAAATTAATACTACCAAAACAACCATTCTACCAAAAGCCACTTACAGATTCAATGCTATCCCTATCAAAAAGCCCAGAGCATTTTTTACAAAAGTAGTGGAAAAATCCTAAAATTGTTGTAACCTTAAAACAAACAAACAAATAAAAAAAAAAAACCAACCCACACACATAGTCAATATAACCAATATAATCCCAAGCAAGAAGAACAATGTTGGAGGGATTACCATTCCAGATTTCAAGATATATTATAGAGCCATAATAAACAGTATGGTACTGGCACAAAACAAACTTGTAGACAGGTGGAATGAAATAGAAGACCCAAGCATGAGTGGCAAAAACTACAGCTACTTAAAGGCCATGATAAACAGGGGCCTGGGGAAATTATTAGTCCCAGGCATGGCGGCTCAAGTTGTAATCCCAGCACTGTGGAGGGAGAGACTAACAGATTCCTGAGACTTACAAATCAGCCAGCTTTGTCTGCTTCATGAATTCCAAGACAATGAAAGAACCTGTGTTAGCAAAAGTAACACATAAGGTTGTCTTCTGGCCTGCATATACAAGTACAACGTCTACACGAATACCCACACAATGAAAAGGCACATATGTCCATGTGCAACACACACATATACACACAGTGCACTTCTTTTTAACTGGGTTGAGTCATGGCCATCTAGCCACTGCTCAGCACACTGTTATTTGTGTAATTCCATCAAACAAAGAGGAATGTTGTCCTTACATCTCAAGTCTTTGATCTGGAACATGGCTCTTCATTAATTAGTTTCTTGAGTCCCATTGTTAAGTGACATGTAGTACTGCCATTTGTCTCTCTGATTTCCAATGCTATGTTTAATGTTTTGGATACAAGTTGTTTCTAACACCGTGAATCATTTGTTTGGTACAGGAGGAATCTGTGACCCTGGAGTCTCTCATGAAAACGATATCATCTTATATGCAAAGATTGAAGGAAGAAAAGAACACATTGCACTGGACACTCTTACCTATTCTTCCTATAAGGTACAAACGCCCATCCTTATGCCTGATGATGTACCTCGGAACTCTAAGGCCAAAGCCAGATCCACGAAGACCATGCCAGGCACAGAGGATGCACCTCTTTTCTTGCCGCCCCAGGAAGTTGCTAGATTTTTTTTTTAAGGGACTTGGGTATTTTAAGATTCAGTTTTATTTTTATTTCTGATATAAATGAGAACTCTGGTTTTGTCAAGAAGAAAGAATTACAGCAACAATAAAACAAAACCCAGCCCTCTGACTACAGTTATTCTTGTCCCTGAGAAAGCTGTAAACATGACTCTAATCATGCAGTTTCATAGCCTTGCTTTTAGTCACAATGAGTGGAGCCCCCGCACTGGCGATTTGCTAGTCAGAAGGCATTGCAAGAGTTCACATCATTGTTACCCTTACATTTTTCTTTGCTAATCAGAGCTGTAGGATTGGTCATTTCCCTCTGCTCTCTTTCTGAGAGGACAGGTGTTATTTCTGGCTATTTACAAACATCTAGAAAACCATGCAAGATGCTTGTCATGGGTGTAAAATTTTTTTTATTCTATCAGTATGTGCTGATCTTACACTGTAGCACTTGAACCACTTTACAGAACTTAGGAGCTGGAGAGAAGTCTCTGTCACTAACAAGCTTGCTCTATAAGCCGCAGTAACTAAGTTTGGACTCCAGAACACAAGTAAGAAGTTGGTCATTGTGGTGCACATCTGCAGTCTCAACACTGGGGAGGTGGGAGCAGGAGGACCCCTCGAGCCTGACCAGCCAGTTTAGCTGAATTGATAAGCTCCAAGTTCAGTGAGAGATGCATGCCTTCAACCATTGGCCTCATGTACACAGGTACACACCAGTTCATGCACACATACACACAAAATAAAGAATTTTAAAATGGTTAACAAAGGGAGCAGTCAGAGAAAAATGTCCAGCAAGTTCAGCATATAGTTGATTGTATAACCCAGATGATGGCACTTGAAATGTTATTGTGGACTACTTTTTTGCAATTACATGGTAGGATTCTACCTGGTCCTGTGACTGCTTCACACCAAATCATAGAATTTAAAGATTGTGTATCAATTTACTTGCCTATGGCTACTTCTGTTCTGAGTCTCATTTTTAAATTTCCTAGTTGGTAAAAACACTAATATTACACAAAACCACTTTTGAAAGCATTAATGATAAAGTCAAATAATTATTCAACTGCCTTAATCCTGTGCTTAGTCCTGTCCTGGGAAACACAAACGCGATCAGTCAGTCACACACCAGGAGCCTCACTGTCCACACAGAAATTCTGAGTCCTTGAAGTGAGTTGTCCTTGAAGACAAAACCTTCCACATGAACCAATAAATATAGCAGAAAGTCACAGCCTGGTGTGCAGTAAATGGCAGTTCTGTATTTAGTGATTTGTTAGGTAGAGTCTAAGATTCATATTGGCTAGATGGAAAGGGTTGTAAATAATGTGAGTGTCCTTTCTTGGAAGGTTCCGTCTTTGGTTTCTGTGGTCATCAACCCTGAACTTCAGACACCTGCCACCAAATTTTGTCTCAGGCAAAAGAGCCACCAAGGGTATAATCGGAATGTCTGGGCTGTGGACTTCTTCCATGTGCTGCCCGTTCTCCCTTCAACAATGTCTCACATGATCCAGTTTTCTATTAATTTGGGATGCGGCACACACCAGCCTGGGAACAGGTGAGAAGCATGCCGAGTGTCCTAACATGGTAGGAAATAAACACATGCACTGGACCATTGAAGTAAGTTTGTCAGTAGATTTTTGGATGGGATTTTAACAAAATATCCATTAAGAAAATACAGATTCCTACTCCCTCCCTAAAAGAGTTCTTTGGTTAATAAATAGAAGGGATGTGACTGGGTAGATTTTTAGGTTAGAATAGTTTCATTCTGGGAGCTTGATACAAGTTATCAGAGGTGTTCACCATGCTGTGTGGCAGCATCCGTTCTAACAGATTGCTGGGTGAAGATGACTGAAGACAAGATTGGCCTCTGTTGGCTGGTGACCCCTTATAATAGGTATGGAAGTCAATTAGCACTTCAAGGGCTATGACTTCTCTGCTCCTCTTGCATAAGTGTTGCTCCCATCCTCTGTAAAGAACTTTGCTGACCTCACATTCACAGGATGAAGTGACAGTGTGAGACATGGTAATTGCCTTGCTATCTATCAAATTCAAGAGCACAAACCCAGTTTACTGTGTATTGTCCTTCAGACATAGCTTTTATGGCAGTAATCCAATGGCTTGCCCTCTGAAGGCTGGTCAGGCTTCAGTGAGAGATGACACATTTAGTAAAGGTCTTAGAGGAATCCCACATTCATCGACTCATTCAAGGTATTTAGCTAGAAATAAAAAGAATCAAAAAAAATAAATTAAAAAAAAAAGAAACATTTGTTAACTTTGCTCCCTTTGTGTTGGACTTGTTCTGTTGTTATTAGCGTCAGCTTGGAGTTTTCTACTAACCATGGACGGTCCTGGTCCCTACTCCACACTGAGTGCTTGCCGGAGATCTGTGCAGGCCCCCACCTCCCCCACAGCACTGTCTACTCCTCAGAAAACTACAGCGGGTGAGTGAGCTTGCTCCAAGGCTCAGGGAAAGGACGGGGCCATGTTGTGGGATGAAAAACAGTGAGCGATTCTGAGACTAGAATTTTAAATAATAATTAGGTAACCTGACTTTTCCTTAAGAGTGATATTGTGAAAATAAATATACCCATATTTTTAGCTAAATCCTATGTATGACCACACTGTATGAGTCAGTAATTCTTTATGTATAATGCTTGTGTTTTAGATCCTATGTCCCATGGTTATTGTTTGTTTAAATAAGAATATGTATTGACAAAATACATACTTAAGCAAGAGTAGAAGAAAGATAACTTTTGAAATTAGACCTGGTTCAGACCTTACTCTGATGTGCACTGTGTGTAATGGTGGTCTGTCTAAATTTCCACATCAATTAAGGTACACTACACATGCTTTTGTGGACTAGTATAAAATTCAAGATGACTCTGTAAAATTTTTTCCAGCTTACAAAATCAGCACTAGCTACATAGTAAAATATTTACAAGGCCAACAAAATGTAAGCTACAGGCCCCACAGGTAAATGTAAATACTTCACTAATTTCAGTGTTAATTGCAAACACACAGAAGAGGGAACCTAGCACACATGTAAAGCTAATCCAGAAGACAGGAACGTAGTTGTGAAGCTGATTCCATGCTAAATTTCTTGCAGGTGGAACCGAATCACGATTCCTCTCCCTAATGCAGCACTCACCCGAGACACCAGGATTCGCTGGAGACAAACAGGCCCAATCCTGGGAAATATGTGGGCAATTGATAATGGTTAGTGTCTGCGCCCAGCACAATCACGGGCCATTGATGTAGGCTTTTCCGGTGTTTTGTCAGTCCACACAGACTTAATCACATTTCTAAGTCATGGTCTTGAGATTCATTAAACACCCTTTCTTCCTTTTCTCCTTTGCATTCCGTCAGAAGCCCAGGGATGCACAATCAGAAAAAAAAATAGGCTGTGTAGTCAGCAATATTAGATGCTGAGATGTCTCAACATACATAATTTTAAAATGCTTAAATCCCTAAAATTCAAATTCGCAGTTGATGACAAGGGGTAGCCTGACGTTTTCTTGAATTTTTATGCAGAATTACCATAAGTACCATACTGCATGTATTAAAATGAGACTCAGACTTCTGAGTAATTTCCACAACATCTGGGATGCTTATGTTCCAGTTGCAGACATTACACAGAGCGGGGAAACATCATCTCTAAGATGCTAGTGAAACCTCCTCCCTGTTCACAGAAAATGGCGTGGAAGGAATATGTGGCTATCCATAGAAACTGTTGACTGCATTGTTGATCATTTCTGCATAATTTAAAGACCAGCTTCTGTGTCGGACAGTGTACACTTTAATGTACAATAATAAGATATCTTTCGATGTTAAGTTACATGGTTTTTACATTGTTATTAAACACCAATTGTGTTTGTTTGTTTGTTCTATATTAATTTCTGGATAGATTTATAGGACATGTGCAAATTTGACCGAAAGTTTATACAAGAAGTGGGAGGGTTCTGTAGAGGAGACAATAAGAATAGATGGAAGGACAAAATGTCAGTACTTAAGCAACTTTAACCTACCCTCTGTCTTGGTTTGTCCTATTTAATAAAACCATACTATAATGCCGATTTTCCACGTATTAATCTTCTCTTTCTGTCTTTGAATAATTTAAATCCTGAGAACCTAATTGCATAAAGTTCTTAAATTTTGAAGACCTCTTCAGGCAAGATAATTTACCCATATGCCAATATGAAGTCTATGTTGAATATTTAAAAAAAAAAAAAAGAAGAAGAAGAAGGCCCATGATACTAAACCTAGTGTATAAACTAAACTAACTAAGGTTTAATTTGTTAAAATAAAATTTCTCCACTGGTAGAAAATTTGCATAGCATTTTAATTACCACAGCTGCTAATGGGCTCCAGGGCGTGTGCCCACCACGCAGTAGGATATGAATGGATTTTGCCAGTGTCCTTCTTTTTAAAAGTTCATAGTGAATCTTTTTTACTTTTAATAATCACAAAAGAAGTTTAAAAATTAGCAATAAAATGAAGTACAAGTATGAGGAAATTAAAAGAATAATGAAATACACACACACACACACACACACACACACACATATATATATGCCTATGAAAAGGTCTTCTCAGTTTCCTAAAGGAAGCACTTAGAGCACTGTTTGGGATCAAGGAGTCTATGACACACTATTGACCACGGGTCATGTTTTCAGTCTTGAGGGAAGAGCTGAAGACCCAGAGAGTGCACGTACTCAGTGCTGGCTACACAACTCGAGGCACAATCTCTTCAGCTCTGTTACCGTCCTCTGTGAGGCTGTCCAGGAACAGGCATGCTTACAGATCAGGAAGAAGACCCGTATTTCTTCCAGAAAGAAAGCCTCTGCCATCTCTCCCACTTAACTCTCAAACCCTAGAACTGCACTGCAGAAATCTTGAGACAATGTGGATAAATGTGACGAGGGCCTCCTACAGCTTACAACCAAGTGTGTCTGATGTGTTCCTCAGCATTTCTTGGACAGTGGAGCCTGTTAGATGACAGGGTTGGAGGGTGGTGGTAGTTGTGCCAATTACAGGCATGTGATACAGGGAGGGCATGATAGATTTATTCTTTTCTCTAAGAAAAATCACCATCCCACATTATAGACTGGAAACAGCAAGATTTAGTCAGGGTAAATCACTCACCCAGAGTTTTCCAAAAGCCAAAATGTAAATCCAGGATTTTTGGATGCCTAAGGCCAGCACTTTTAACCTGGCATTGTGCTATCTAATCTCTTCTAAATCGACAGTTTGCTTCACCAAGTGGTTTTTCCCTGCAACTCTATAGATTTTTCTGCCCCTGCTAATTGAGTACATGGGTTATGTGCCCCTGAGAGTTCAGACTATGGCAAAGCTTATTTTAAAGTAAATTCTTTATTTTGTTGTGGTTACAGGACTTAAAGGAAAGTGGTAATAGGTGGGCAGGTTTTTATGCCAGAAACTGAGTGTTACAGAATCCTGACATCCACTGCATGCCTGCTCTTCATTACTTTTGTTCCCTGTTATCCTAATGATTATTACTCATTATTACTCATTATAAAATACTTGTATCTTTACACGTATTAGAGTCTGAGTACTTCAGTCCTTTCCAGAATGCTGACAACTAGAATTTATGTCTACACCTCATGTTGTCAGTAAAGTCAGCATGTAGTGGGAAGCTGCACACACCATGGAGAAGGCTTTATGCTCAACGGCATTCTTAATGTTGCTCTATGTTTCCAGGGAGGAGAAATTAATATTTAGAAATATATGTAATGCTCATCTATAATTTTGTAGCTTTCCTCCCTGGTAAGACTAGAAATTATAGTTGTGGCCTCTCTACTTGCGATGCATCAAATAGATCCTTTATTTCTCCCCAAAGGGTATGTGCATTGTAGACCATGCAGAACACAGGCAGTACTGGTCTGTCTGTAGTCACTGGGGCAGAATACAATTGCAGTAAGGAATATAAATTACATGGCCCTGTTCCTGTGAGTACAAATATTAAAATCTTGAAAGAATTATTTATGGAAATTAAAAGAGATCCAAGTGCCCCATGCTTCATGGATATTGCTTTCTAAAATTATGTTGGTAATGTTCTTAGGCTTTCCAATTACGTTGCCATCTTTTACATGACTTCTTTCTCCCTATAGTTTATATAGGTCCTTCGTGTCTCAAATTCTGTTCTGGCAGAGGACAATGCACTCGGCATGGCTGCAAGTAAGCATTTGAAAATAATATATATGGTTGTCCATTTTTATATATACATTGAATGTCAAGGCCACAAGCCATGTGCATATGTTTAATATTCTTTTCTAGAATTTGCATTATTTTTAAAACCAAATCAGGGTACTCTAAATGGAATCATTGTATGTGTATGTGTATGTGTATGTGTGTGTGACATGTGTGTATGTTTAAGTATGATGTGTGGGAGGTGTATTATGTAATGTGTATGCATAATGTGTTGATCAAGGGAATATATGCAAAGGCCATCAGAGGACATAGCGTGTCCTAATTCTATTACTCTGTGCCTTATTCCTTTGAGACAGGGTCTGTCACTGAACATAAGACTACACTAGCAGCCAGAAAGTCCCGAGGACCCTCCTGTCCCTGCCTTCCACATCTCCTGGGCTGTAGTCATGGACGCAGCCACACCCGGCTCTCCGTGTCTAGCCCAGCATTTTGGGTCAGGCCCTCAGGCTTGTACAACAAGCACCCTCCCACGAGTGCAGCTCCCTAGTCCTCAAGATAGGATTTAAGTGTAACTTAACTACAATCTGGAAGTAAAATTAATTAATAAACTTATGTTAGGCTAATTATAAAAACTGTAATCTCCTTCATGTAAATTTGTAATAAATTCAAATCCCTCATAGCTGGATAGTTAGTTTTTCTGTAAATTTTATAGAACAGTGATGCTGACTCTGAAGTCTGAAATAATACACTAATAGGGTAATATTCAGTTGTGTCATATTAATACCAAAAATGGACCATCACATTTATTATGTCATTCCTATATTAAAGTTTAATTCTAAATCTCCTTGTGAATTCCTGAAACCAGAGGCCATCTTTTCCATACAGATAAGTTTTCAACACCTCCAAACAAAAAAAAAGTAATTAATTGGATAACTAATTAATGAGTAGATACTTTACAAAAGAACTTTGAACTTGCTTTTATAGAAGTTATAAGACAAACAATTGCAAACACTGGGAATGGAATGTCAGATTAATTTTTAAAACAGTATTTTATCAAAATTAATTAACCAAGAGATCACTCTGTACAATTAAATATTTTATGAAACATGTAAAGAATTGAAAAGTTTCTGTTTATACTTAAGAACTGAATAGGAATGGCCAGGATTTTTTTGGAGGGGAAGGGGCAGGGGCCGTGTGAACAAGCTGGAGTATGTGTGGTTTTCAACTGTGTAGCCATCTGCATGTTTGTGTGTGTGCGTGTGTGTGTCTGTGCATGTGTGTATACATGTCTACATATGTGTATAGCTATTTGTATCCATGTGCATGCATGGGTATAGAAGTCATAAGACACAATGGGGTACCATTCCTTAGGACCCATTTACTTTGGTTTTTGGAAACCAGACCTTTTCCTCTCCACCTCTCTTTCTCATATGAATGTGCATGTTTTTGTTGGGGGGGGGGGATGATCATCCTGAAATGTGTGTGTTTTCAACTATGTAAGCACATGTGTGTGGTGTGTGTACATGCGTACACATGTATAGAAATCATATTGGGTGTCATTCATTAGGAGCCACTCCCCTTGGTTTTTAAAACCAGATCTCCCCCTGTCTGTGTCTCTGTCTGTCTCTGGCTCCTCCTCCCCACCCCTTCAGTTTGAGATTTGCCGCTAGGCTGCCCATGCTCACCAGTAAGCCCTGGAATCCTCCTGATGCTACCTCCCAAAGACTAGGATTTAAAATGAGCACCGCAATGCCCTACTTTTATGTAGGTGCTCAGGACTAAGCTCGCGCTCATGCTTGTACAGCCAGCTCCCTACCAAGTGAGACATCTCTCTGAACTCAATTTCTGTTAAACGCCTACCCCAAGTAGCTCATTAACTCTCTGAAATGCTGGCCATGATTTTCTCAAATTGTTGTCTCTCTATTATCTATAACAAGGCCATCTACTTTTTAATGCATTTTAAATAAAATTAACACAAGGTAAATTTGAATTGTAAGTCTATGCTTTTAGAAGCTATCTTAAAATCAAATATTTTCAGGAATAAACATTGCTATCCCTTTCTGCAGTATTACTGACTAGTTTGACGATTGGAAGTTTTATTTTCTCCCTATTCTGGCAATATTTTATATACCACTGATTGCCTTTGCTCTTTTGTGGAAAGACCAGACGTTTACCTTTTGTCCCGTTTGTCTGGGAATATGCAGCTTATTGAGTTAGCACACAATTACACAGGAAAGAAATGTCTGTGCAGTACTACTTACTCTTCGTCAGCACATCTTAAACCTGGTACCACTCCTCCTTCATCATCATCATTATTATTATTCTCCGCCAGGACCCCACTCCTTCCTGCCCCATAACACTTCCTGGCCTGTGTGCATCTTGGGGCTGAGTTTATAAACTGACAGTTTGCTTAGCTGGTGACCCTAACCCTGTTACAGATCTTAATGAGAAGAGAATGTGGAGACATGTCTGGAGTGTTACCCATGTATCTGAACAATGGAAGGCTTTTCCTGACAGCAGACTAGTCAGTGTATGGCTACATTTGGAGAGTTGTAAATGAACCAGCAGTGGGCATATTAGAAGCCAGATAGTTTTCTGTTGTTCTTAAAGTCACCAGTGCAATTACTGAAAAGCAAGCTTTATAAATAATATGTTGTTTTTGTCTTTAAATGCAAGTGGTGGCCTTACTGGGGTTCTGTCCGCATTAGAGAATCTTTATTAAAAGTAGATTTCAGAACCCTTTAATGGGAAGAGACTCCAGTGTGGTCCGTACCTAAATGAACCCCTCTTGCTCCCACTCTGGTTCTAAGAGGACAATATATATTCAATATGTAAGCATAGTGCACTTACCCCGAGATGCACCATGCTACTCTTACTGGAGAACACATTCCAGTTGCTTGCCATGTAAATCACACTTGGGCTCCCAGTGTGTCCAATTTAGCTGATGTTTTCTTGCCTGTTTGGAAACTTCTTGATGACTCAGAGGATGACTGTATCTATGAAATAGCCTGTAAAGGAGCTGGGTCTCGTTAACGCAGTCAGTAGATAGTCATTTTCTCTCCTTCATTTTCCTGGGAAGCTGTTTACATTGCCAAGACAGCCCTTGAACGTGACGATATATTAGTTCTTGGCATTTTAGGGCCCAGCTTCCTTGTTAACCTGACAAAAATGTTATACTTGCCGTGCTGGAAAATATAATGTACACCAAATTTAGCATTTTATTTCCACTTGATATCACATTCCGTAGACCCTGGAAAAGACCACTGGGGGCCTTGGTTTCAGAAACACTGCTAGAGAGCATGCTCTGAACTGGGCCAAAACACCCACCCATTGGAAGCCTGCTGTGTGGAGGGGTTATTTTCAGACTTCAGGGAGTTTAAAAGCTTCAGCAAAAAAAAAAAAAAAAAAATGATCCTGCATCAAAAACACTGGCTTCACTTTTATCATTCAAAACTAGACTATAGAAACTAAAACTAACTAAAGCATGTGTTTCTGATATTCCAACATTAACTCAGCCGTGATGATGCTGATGCATTGCTAAAAGATGGAGGGGTTCAGCAGACGATGTAACATAACATACTCTCACTGAGCAGTCAGCTGCTGGGGAGACAAGATTCTTTTTCTTGAGCCATTGAGAAATAAGCAACACAGTTCTACTAAGGACTTATATCTAGGTCAGAGTTGTGCACTTTCCTTTGAAATCCTTGCTTTCATGGCCTCAAAATATGTAAAATATTCCTTTCATAATCTCACACCTTTGTTCTCAGAAGAAACTTACTCTAGATCTTTTATTAGAAGCATTTCATGAGGCAGAGGCAGGCTGATCTTTGTGAGTTCAAGGCCATCCTGGTCTACAGAGCAAATTCCAGGAGAGCCAGGTGTGTACAGAGAAGCTCTGCCTCTAGGGGGGGAAAGTTTAATGTTGTTTCATAAAGTTTATGAGCATCATGAATAAAATGCCATGTGATTTCAAGGATTTTAAGTTGTTAGTGTGTGCAGATTTTAGATAAACCCTAATACTGGTCAAAGGTAAATGCTGAGCTATTTTAATCTTAGCTTTTTATAGTAGGGCTCTGCAGAGATTGATTTCTTCTGGAATATTTATGGTCAATTGGCCCTTATCAAATTTTCAGATCAGTATTCTCCAAAGACAAATGAGGCTTGTTTACCACTCACTTAATCCCTGGTTTGTGGACACCCACTCCACCCCTACCCACACCACCCATTTCACCCCATTTCACCCACCCCCTTTACTCCCCCCACTTTCCACTCCTCCACCCCTCCACCCATCCCCTGCCCACCAACCTCACACCACACACTACACACACACACACACACACACACACACACACGTAAGCCCAGGAATATTCAAAGGATGGACTATCAAGATCAGCAGGCTCTGAAGGACCTACAGCTCAAGACTCATTTCCAGTACCTTTCTGTCTTTCTTTCAGGTGTGACCCAGGATTTTCTGGCCCAGCTTGTGAGATGGCATCTCAGACATTCCCAATGTTTATTTCGGAAAGCTTTGGCAGTGCCAGACTTTCCTCTTACCATAACTTTTACTCTATCCGTGGTGCTGAAGTCAGCTTTGGTTGTGGTGTCTTAGCCAGTGGTAAGGCTCTGGTTTTCAACAAAGATGGGAGGCGGCAGCTAATCACGTCCTTTCTGGACAGCTCGCAGTCCAGGTGAGTGCCGGTGGGCTAGAGCATACACAGCAAGCATGTGATTGGGTTTGGATCCACTTTCAGTTTGTAGTCTTTTTTCTTTTACTAGATGGATATATCTTCTAGTGTCTAAGTAGGCTGGAAGAATGCTGAGTTTGTTTATAATGAATTTTCTCTAGTTTTTAATAAACTAGAAGACTCACCAATGACTTTGAGCTACTAACAACTGACATTTTTAAAATATGAGATGCGCGCATCAAAACTGTGTTCTTAAGCCAAAACCTGGTTAATTATTCATGTAGTTTATTTATTTGACAGCTTGCAGGGGCTGATTAGATTTACTCTGTGTCAGCCCTTCCCCCAGTGCCTGATAAATAATGCAGTAAAAGAATGATTGGCGTTTTAAGTATGTATATACAAGTACACAGTATACAAGGAGTTATAAGTATACAGATGTATCTATAAAATATATACACACCTTCTACACTTATACATCTCACGGTACAATGACTTCTATTTCATAAGACAGTGATGTTAGTCTAGAGCTTCTGAGATGTTCATTTCAATGATTGTGAAATTCTTTGGAAACAAAACTTAGTCTATCAAAAAGAATATTAATGTGCTCACTAATCATGAGTTACTCGTGTCTAGGTTTCTTCAGTTTACACTGAGGCTGGGGAGCAAGTCTGTGCTGAGCACGTGCAGAGCCCCTGACCAGCCGGGGGAGGGAGTCCTGCTGCACTATTCATATGACAACGGGATAACATGGAAACTCCTGGAGCACTATTCCTACGTCAACTACCACGAGCCCAGGTACGTCAGAGCACAGCAGCAGCAGTGATTCCGTAAGACTTCCTTCCTGGAGAGAACCATAATTCCATTTTACAGTAGCATGGAGGGCCAAAGTATATAGGATTCTGTATATTCTTCTACTGTAATGAAATATTGGTAAGTCATATTATTTAATCTATTAGTCCTGCTGATTTCAATACTTCAAAAAAATATGTTCTTGTATTTTGAAATATGTATCTAAGGGAAATACTTTGATAGTTAGGAAAGAACTACAGCCTATACTGTTATTCTTAACAATAGAACATTTTGTAATAATAAGTTACATGTAAATATTATAATAATTCATTAAATAATTCATAACCAGCATGTTTTGAGTTTTCATGCAGTAAAATTAAATAGTAAATACAACTAAATTTTTCTCACATGTATTGAGTCCCTGGCAATGGCATATGTGAAGATATAAATAAAATCCTTTCCTCTGGCCACTTCTGTTTCTCTCTGCCTGTGTATTTCATGGCTATAGACACGACTGCCAGAGTAAGATTTACCTAATGGGACTATCCTTCAGTGACGACAGAATGTTACCCACCAATGTTTCAATGTTTCAAAGATACTCTTGCCTGTTATAATATACATGGGCCTTCTCAGGAAAGTCCTCTAGAAAGAACCAAGGGAGAGAAGGAAGGGCAAACTCACACTTAAGGTATCAAGTGAAGCACCATTAG
Source organism: Mus musculus (assembly GCF_000001635.26). Classification (NCBI taxonomy): domain Eukaryota; kingdom Metazoa; phylum Chordata; class Mammalia; order Rodentia; family Muridae; genus Mus; species Mus musculus. The sequence continues at coordinate 22,038,806 of NC_000071.6, read as the reverse complement.
AGACGAGCACTGTACCACACTTACAGTCATGTGCAAACTCCTGCTACTTCCTTCTGGGAAGTACCCTTTTCTCCTGGGATGTAGAGAGGGTTGGCCCTCAAGATTTGCCCTGGCACCATGGGAGCAGACAAGGCTTAAAAGTAAGAGAAAAGAGGACTCATGCTACATATTTTACAGTCTTGTAATGGACACTCCTACTTTAATCATTTGCAAGTAAGATAATAACTTTGTGCATAAAATGAAGTAGAGTGTATCAGAGCCAATCACTCACTATTGTGACCTAAACTTTACCCACTAAAACATGCCCCAGCTTTGGTGGATACTTCTGTTGTACATGTAAACATGTAAGACTAAATTCTCTTTATCACTCAGAGATACACAAGGCCACAGAAATGCTCCAGGGACTCTCCATAGTTAGTATGAATCAATAAATTAAACAAAAAGCAACAGGATGAAACCATGAAGAAAATATTATTATCCTAAGTGAACTTTGCCTAATGCCCAATGTCCTGACAAAGATAGACAGCTGCAAAATTCTGCAATCAATCTATATAATTAAATATAATTCATCTTTGTTATTGTGAAAGATAATGACATATATAATGTGCTACTGCAAAGGTGTGTTTAGCTGTGCCCACCATTTGATAGTAACATTCTTCTTCTAGGCAGAATTAAGGCAACTTTTCAGTTTTAGGAATGTGTTGGCTTTAAAAGATTAAGGTCAGAGTGGAGGATTTTTTTTTTTAAGAAGAATGTTAATGGCCCCCAAACCCTCATTTTCTGCACTTACACATCTGACTGTAAGACTCTTCCTCCCTCCTTCTCTCCCTCACAAATATTAATAAAAGCTGACATGGCAGAAGTAGAATTTGATATATTCCAGGTGCTAAATTATATTCTTCATAATAAATAATACAAACCATGGAAATTTTTCATAGAGTTAAATATATCTTGATGCCTTTAGCCATGTCATCTGTTTTCTTCAGTATAAGTTGCTTCCTGTAATTGCTTTCAATCCTATATTATCTCTTGATGTCCTAGTTGTTCAGAAATGAAGTATGGGCCATATGTTGGTCTTCTAGCTCGCCACCACTATCGCGAAAGGACAGTTTCAGATAGGTTGTGATTCATTCAAAAATAAAAGAACTGTCTGCTTACTTATCAAATCTGAAATCTTATAATATGCCTAATCTGAATGAATACCTTGTGAACTAGTTGGTACTTTTATTAGTGTAAAATATCATAATTCTGTTAGAGCTTAAATTTATTTCAGCCTTTTTCTTATGTTTTTATAGTTTAAAATTATTTAAAAATCAAATCTCAATCAATTTTTATGCCTTGGTTATTTATTGGGTTTGATTCCTTTGTTTCAAGTTTCCCAATTCATTCATATATATATAATTATCAAATACAAATAAAATTCCCTGAAGCCTGGGGAAGTGGCTCAGTGGATCCAAGTTCAGGATCCCAAAACCCACATAAAAGTTGGTCAATGTGGGCAGCTGCTTGCAAGGCAAAGCTTAGATCACCTGGGTCAATCCGCCTACATGAACAGAGCTCAACTCAAGGCTCAGCTAGAGACTCCGCCCCCACAAATAAAATGACAGCCAGTCAATCAAGGACACTGGACAGGAACTTCAGGCCCCCATACATGTGTGCATTTGTCTGTACACATGTGTGTAAACACACACACACAGGCCAAAAGGAAAAGCAGATGTAACGCCTACCCACAGAGGAAGGACTGAAGCAGAGGATAACCTGAATCTCTGTATTCTCACAGCGCGACATTCTAATCCAGGGCTCCCTAGCTATCCCAGCCAGCCACTCTGACATGTAAAGAGCCAGGATGTCATTAAGAACCCCCGCCCCCTAGACAGAAGGATGGAAGAGAAGACCAAGAACAAGGAGCAGCGTGTTTAGATCTAAATCCCACCGCAGTCACTCAGCTCCTGCTTCACCCCACAAGGGACACTTGGCCTCTGTATCCACACCTCTTTTGGCCTCCGATGCTGACGCTTAAAATCAGGGGTTCGTGTCTCCACCATGCGTTAACCACAGCTTTACATTCTAACATGAAGATGAAAGACGGAGGGAAAGGTTCTGGCCCTTGCCATGGGATGTTTTTATCCTCGTTTCTAGGGTGAAGATACTGAGGTACAAAAGGCACATAAAGCAGCCTCCCTTTGGGCTGCAAAGTCATCAGTCTCAGGGGATCCTGACCCAAGGCTCTAACTACAGACCAAGAATAGGAACTCCTCTGTTATGAAAACACTGATCTTTCTAATCACTGTTAGTTACATGCATGTACATAAAATACTCTACTTTTAGCTAGTTTAAGCACATTTCTATTCATCAGAGAGATTATTAACTGCATTTAAAATTATTAAAATAGAAATTATAGTTTTCTGCTATGCTAATCAAATTAAATTATCAAGTGATAAATTAATAGTTGTATTACTGAACCAGTTAGAAAATAGTTCAATTATCTTTACTGTGAATGCTATGAATAAATACATGGCCATACAATAGCTGTGAAGAAAAATTGAAGTGAAAACTATCGGGCTGGAGAGATGGCTCAGTGGTTAAGAGCGCCGACTGCTCTTCCGAAGGTCATGAGTTCAAATCCCAGCAACCACATGATGGCTCACAACCATCCGTAATGAAGTCTGATGTCTGAGGACAACTACAGTGTACTTACATGTAATAAATAAATAAATAAATAAATAAATCTTAAAACTATCAAAAATGTTTAATTTAACTATGCCATCATATTAACTATCATCCAATTAATTCTATCAGTAAGAGGTTTGTCAGATTATGGAAACTGCTTTAAAACCACAAATGTATTTAGGCCTTTGCTTTTCTAGTCTAATTAAATGTCTTTCTATCTTAAGTTTTTAAATTTATATTTATTTTATTTAACTTGCTGTGTTTCTATATCGATGTTCCACTATTCTTTAAGATGTGTTTTCTCTTGGTTTGGAAAGTTCCAACTAGTTGTGACTGTCACCAATGCAGGCACTACAACACTCTTCTGCTCATATATTCCTAAGCTAGCTACTAAGGGAAAATATATATTAATTTTTATTAGATTAATCATATTTCTAAGCTATAGTTTTAACATTTTACACACACACACACACACACACACACACACACACACACGTAAAGCAATCTCTCAGGAAAGCCAGCCTTGGGCATTGGCATTTTAGACACTTTGTTACCCATACAGCCACTTAACCTACAAATGAGTAAAGTTTTTCTTTCTCTTCACTGGCTGAGGGAAACCTCCACAGACGCTCCAGCATGCATCTGTGGCAGGCACTTCTCCCGGAGCTTAGCTGAGCCCTGATGGAGACAGGTGTCCCGCTTGCTGCCCGCTTCACATCCCAAGGCGAGCGTGGATGTAAGTAGCGTGGGACTGTGATTGATGGAGCTTTCAGCCTGGTGTTGTTGCAGAGGCCATTAAAGTGCTATTCCTGCTGTTGTGGGCAATAATTGCTCCTTGAAATTAGGTATTATTCTTAATTTTCTTCACCATTTGTCAGAGACAGGTTTTTTGTCATGCCGTTGGGACACAGCTACTGACCTATGCCCACCATGCTAAACTCAGACCACAGGGGCACCGTGCTTCCTCTGCACCACAGCTGTAACTGTGACAAGCCACTCAGGCTCACCCTTTGCCACTTTGATGAGAATTCTACATTTGATTGAATTAGCATCTTTGAGTGCCTATGAGTGAAAACACAGACACATTTTTTGACATGTGTAGAGGACATTGTTGGAGACATACAGCAAGCCAGACATCTTAGGAGAATGTATATAATAGAGTCTTGTTAAGCACCATACTTCTGGGGGAACTAATTGTTTAGTATATCTGATCTTGGAGATGAGAGTTTTAAATAGTTCAATTTATTCAACTACTTCCTTGAAAGTAATGTTTGTAGTATAAATATTTATAATTTAAGACAGCAAGGTGTCTGAATTTTAACTTGTTTCCCCATTAGAATAATCTCTGTAGAGCTACCGGATGATGCAAGACAGTTTGGAATCCAGTTCAGATGGTGGCAGCCTTACCATTCTTCCCAAGGAGAAGACGTGTGGGCCATTGATGAGATTGTCATGACCTCAGTCCTGTTCAACAGCATCAGTCTCGACTTTACCAATCTTGTGGAAGTCACTCAATCCCTGGGATTCTACCTTGGCAATGTTCAACCATACTGTGGCCATGACTGGACGCTTTGGTAAGGATTTTGTTACAATTTACAGAGCAGGAGGGCGATAGTCAGTCCATTCTGCACTAGGTCTGTGGTTGAAACAGATTGACTGAACATGGTACATTAAAAACTTGGTATTATATTTATGTCATCAGAATGAGGACAAAAGAAACCAAGATACATAGATATAAAATTTCAGAGTAATTAATTTAAATTTTTGTCTGCAAAAATTATATGTAGAGACCTTCTTCAAACATTACTAGTAATTAAAGTTAGCACTGTATTATCCTTTCATGGAGGACTGTGATGATCATATTGTGGTGTGAAATTACATTAGTGGTTGGCTTATTAAAATTTCTTACAAGGAGTTCTATCTTTATGCTGTCATATGTAAAGTTCAAGAAGTTTGTCATCCCTTATTTATTAACTTAGTTGTTACTTTTAATCCATTTTCTCAAACAATATCAGCCCATCTAGTTAGTGATGCTGGTAGAATTTCAAGACTGGAAAATATCCTAATTAAGATAGTCTTTGCTTTTAGACTCTCCTTCCATTGGTAACTTACAAATGTAATTCTATAACAAGCAATAAGTAAATCATTTGAAGTATAATTAGTACTTCATTAACAGCAATAAAGAAGATACAGTGGTGACTGACAGGCTGGTCACCTGACAGGAAATCCCTCTGGCCCTCAGAGGAGCCTACCTTAGAGCACCTCAGAATAGCATATGGCTGAAATCCCAGCACGTGAGAGGTGAGAGCATGAAGATCAAGTTCAAGATCACTGTTGGCTCTACAGGTAGTTTCTGTCCAGCCTTGGCTACTTGGGAACCTGAGAAGGTAGATATGATGTATCTCACTGACTGGAAAGTAGAAAAATAATGACATCCCAGCCATGTGGAAATTCCCAGAAAGAGAACCCCAGCTATGAGGGATTCTGTGGTGAAGGATGCGAAGACAAGAATGGCCTTGCCATGATCAAGCATCGGAAGGGAGGGTCGTGGTGGGAGATCCCAGGCATTGAGAAAACAAGTACACGTCAGAAATGGCAGCCAAGAGACATTCAGAGACATTATAATGTCTCCTAGGCCCAAGAAAGCCCCAGATTCAAATGTAGGTCTAAAGGATTCAGCAGCCTCCACTGCTGCGTCCGCTGTCCCTGCAGGTTCCTTTTCACTATAAGCCTGACTGAGGAATCATTTCCTAAGAGACTTTTACTTTCTATCAAGTCATGATCAGACCAATTTAATTTCCTCCAGATGAGTCATGCCGAAAGCTAATCGCTGCCATTGCCTCCAGAGAGTGTATCATAAATGACCCGTCAGTGGCCTTATCATAATTAGAGGTAAATTTTACACACCATTGCACAGCAAATTACCTTGGATGGGAACTGTGCATGTATAGTCACATCCCACACACAGCAGGATAAAAATTGTAGCACGGAAATGGCGGGTAATGGGATGGAAGGACGGCTGGTCACTTTTGCTGCGAGCATGACAGTCTAGACACAGTTAAATTTCTACTGGACTGACTAGAGAAAATTCTACTACATGAGAGCCTCGGATGCTTTTTCCCCTAAGCTCAATAAATAAATAAATAAACTAAAATAAAAGAGGGAAAGTGAACAAAAAAATAGGAAGATACAGACGAAAATGAGATTGGAATTTTGTGTTTCTGAAGTTTTCAAGTGGCCTGAATTAACAGTTACTCAGATTGGCCATGCACCATAAGCCGTGTCTCACAAGACTGTATAGTAAATCTTTTTCAGCACTTTACTGTAACAAAGAGTCTGATCATGAATGCAAGTCCTATACCACGTGTTTATTTTCATAAGTAGTTAACATCTGCTCCAATAAACCCCCAAAGTTGCTGAGCATTTTAATACTCAAGTTGAATGCAAGATAACAGTGCGTTAATTTTTCTGCTTTGATCAAATCCTGTAAAGAGGGTCCTTTCACACAAGTCTGATGAATATCCTTAACCCACTGCTGCTTTAATTTGTGGACAGTCACTTGCTTTATGAATTTACAATTACAATTGTAATTCTAGAAAACCATTAGAAAATACAAATTGTAAGATCCCTGTGGGCACCTTAAGCAGCCCTGTAGGAGTTTCATTAAGAGCCACATGCATGTGAGCAGTCAGATTGGACTTTCTGATCTTCTCTCAAACAAACAGGAGCTGTCTTAGTCGCAAAACATCCAAGGAGCTGCTCTGGTAGTGCTAATGAGACTAGAGAAACATACTAACCATTTTTAAAAGGACATGAAAAATGCTTAGTGCTCATTAAACTGAAGCAACATGGAAAGTCACACAGCATCAGACTCTTCAAGGACACTGTTTCTCTGCTGCTGCTGCTGCTGCTGCTGCTGCTGCTGCTGCTGCTGCTGAGGAATACATTGTCTAAAATTGGATGCAAACTTGTTTGGCAGTGTTGTTCAGAAACACTTGTTACAATATGGAAACTGAAGAGAAGATACTGGCAAATTGTATTATTATCTCCTCCCAGTCTTCAACAGGAGCCATTGGTTTTTGCTTTTGTTTTTTCCACGTAGCATCCTTTGAGCATATTGTCTTATTAAGTAAAAAGTCTTTAAATGTATTTGAAAGCATGGCCTCTACCCTGTGCTGACCTTATTTCTCTCCAGGGAAATGTAGACATGCTCTGCCCTGAAAGACGGGTGTTAAATTAATGACGCTTGCCTCTTCCCAGCTGGGTGTTCATTTGGTTCTCATTTGAGACTCGTGACTTTCCATGAGCCTGGACTGTTGTGACCCAGGCTATTCTCTGGGGAAAACTCGGACAATTGCTTTTTCATTAGAACTGGAGCTAATATGCTGTGAGTCACTTAGAGTATGCCATTCGAAAGCACTTTTCAGTGGGCAAAGAAATCGCTTCTAATTCTTAGCAGTGCCTTCTTTCTAGTCACTAAATAAGAATCTATATCTGCTTTTGTTTTTTAAAATAATTTTTGAAACCTCTTAGGCATATTTTTTTAAAAATGTTTTTAATTGAAATAGAATCCTTTCACCCTCCCTTCTCTTCTCTCCAGCCCCTCCCAGCTTCCTTACCTCAGTCCTTCTTACGACCCCCTTCAAGTTGATATTTGATTATTATTGTTACAGATGTGCATGTATAAACATATCAGTACAAACTGCTGAGTCCATTTTGTTGTTTGTGGATATATGGTTCAAGGCTCATCACTCTGCACTGGACAGCCAATAAAGGGTCTCATCTCTAGGAAAGGCTAATTCTCCTCCCAGGAGGCACTGGGGGCCTGCAGGGGGTTTTGTTTTGTTTTTTATTTATTCAGTTTGCATCCCACTTGCTGCCCTCCTCCCGGTTACCCCCTCCCATAGTCCTTTCCCCATCCCCCCTTCTCCTCTGAATGGGTGGCCCCCTGTGTATCTCTTCCCTACTCTAGTGCTTCAAGTCTCTGAGAGGCCAGGCACTTCCTCTCCCACGGAGGCCAGACAAGGCAGCCCAGCTAGTAGAACATATCCCACATACAGGCGACAGCTTTTGGATAGCCTATGTTCTAGTTGTTTTGGGACCCACATGAAGGCTAAGCTGCATACCTGCTACATACGAGTGGGGAGGCCTAGGACTAGCCTGTGAATGTTCTTTGGTTTGGTGGTTCAGACTCTGAGAGCCCCAAGGGTCCAGGTTAGTTGACTCTGTTGGTCTTCCTGTGGAGTTCCCATCCCCTTTGGAACCCACAATCCCTCCTCCTATACTACCATAAGAGTCCCCAAGCTCCATCCACTCTTTGGCTGTGGGTGTCTATATCTGTCTGAGTCAACTGCTGGGTGGAGCCTCTCAGAGGACAATATGCTCCTGTCTGCCTGCAATGTTTTTGTATAGCGAGACCCAGTGAAAACTTCTCTCTTCCACATTCCCATCCCCATTATTAGTGCCATTCTCTGGCCCTGTTTATGTAGACACTGCTGGAAGAGGCTGTTTCACAGCAGACTCCCTGGTATTTTAGCCCTTAAAATCATTTTGTCCCCTCTCCCATGATGTTCCCTGAGCCATAAATGCAGGACCCTACAGTCTATTGATCTTGGCACTGTGTATAGTTGTGGTTTTCTTTTTTTTTTTAAGATTTATTTATTATTATATCTAAGTACACTGTAGCTGTCTTCAGATGCACCAGAAGAGGGCGTCAGATCTCATTACAGATGGTTGTGAGCCACCATGTGGTTGCTGGGATTTGAACTCAGGACCTTCGGAAGAGCAGTCGGTGCTCTTAACCACTGAGCCATCTCTCCAGCCCCCTAGTTGTGGTTTTCTGTGATGGTCCCCATTTGCTATAGAGGACTCTTTGGTAAAGGGTGTTTGTGAAACTTGGCTATGGGTATAAGGATAATACTTGGAATTAGAGTATAGTAAGGAATTTCACTGGTCTAGCAAAGTGGCAGAACGCAATTCCTTTGTAAGGTTCATGACTGGCCCCAAAAAAAGCTGGTTTCTAGTAACAGGCATGGCATCCCTCCTTTTGAGCAGGTCATAAGTCCACTTATGCAGCTGTGACACGTGAGTGCCACTTACTGCACTTGCACACATATCTTGCTATGCTGGTAATACCTGTGGTTCCTAGGTGTCGCAGCTGGGCAGAACTGTTTGATTGCCTCTGTCCTTTTGCAGCTTCCATAGTATTTTCTGGAACACCCTGGAAGTTAGACCACAAGAAAGAAGCCTTCAGGTCAGGTCCAGCTCAAATCATCTGAGCCCCGTGTCATAAGTGCATGCCGTCTTTAGCAATATGGGGACACCTTTAACTGCTGAGAAACATCAAGACCTACATACATAATCTGTATTGTCTGGGGAGTGTCACAAACTACCCTTACCAACCATTTGAAAGGAGGTGGTTGTATAAAACTGTAGTTTTTGTTAGACTGCGGTTCTTACGGGGAACATTGAATGAACACACACACACACACACACACACACACACACACACACACACAGAGCTTGGTGACATTTGTCCCCTGTCACTCCCTCTCCATCTGTACTGACCTCCCTCCCCGAGTCCTGTTGGAGCCCCTCCTGTTATCCCTTTTCCCACTGCATATCACCTATACCTCAATCCCTGCCTAAGGCACACACACCTGTGGTCCTTCATACTTGGCTGTTTTCTGTGCTTACTCTGTCCTATATATTCCTATCTGAGGATTGAGAACTAGGAGCCACAGATGAGAGAGACCATGTAGCATTTGCCTTTCTGGGTTTGGGTTACCTCGTTCAGTACATGCATCTTAGGGTCACAATGGAATTAGCTGGGTTTTATTAAAGATTAGACCTGGTTAACCCAATTAGTAATAATATTAAAGGATATTAGCATCCCTTTGTCCTGTCTGAAGAACTGGCTAGGTACCACAGGTGCAAAGCCATGGCTCCCATGTAGCTTTAGGTCTCGCACAGTACAGTGGCCACTGAGTGCCTGTTGCAGCATCAAGGCTTGGAGGATATACATGAGTTCAGATGCCGGCACTGCCTCTTGGAAACTCAAAGCAGGGAGATTTTTAACTAATGAGGAATTTTGAAAAATCTGTTTTGAATGAACATTTTTAAGAAGGTTGCTGTAAAGCAACTCGTGAAAATTAGGAGTAACTCGGTTTTCTCATGGAATGATGCAGAAGCAGACATTTCTGACTTCTGTCTCCGCATCTCACCTTCGCCCTTCAGCAGAGCCATAACCTGATGACCTCTCTAATTCCCATTCTGACCCAGTCACTGTCCCCTCAGCTGACCTCGTTGCAGGAGTCAAGCAGAGTGAAATTGCCAGTGTGCACATTCTACTAAACCTTCTAGAAGATGGCATGTTAATAGTTTCATTTTTTTTATATCACCAAACATAATTCCCACCTCAAAGCAGCAACACCAGAAATTCAGAAAACATATTCAGCTCCTCCGAATCTCAGCTTTTCAACTCTGAAATGGGAGCAATAATCCCTGCGTGCATGATGGCGTGACGACTGGGTGTGACCACAGATGGGAACTTCCCGCCACAGAGTTGTCATCACTGACTGGCTGACTGAACAGAGGAAATCTGTACCGCTGTGCTCACGTCCGTAGTGTGAGACGCATTCCTGAGAAAGATCAATCGATGTAATTTCACTTAGGTAATATGAACAAGAATGTCTCTAAAGAGATTAAAGCAAATTTATTAATTAAGGTTTTGTTGTATAAACCGGATTTGGTCCAGAAAGGGAGAGGTACGTAGCAGAGAGGTTGCTGGCCACACTTACCGTTCTCGGTATTTTTCTGTCAATTTTCTCTATTACTGGTGGCTTATTCCTAACAGTTCCAAGTTTGTCATCATAAGATTTGAGGCAAGACTGGTAAGGGGTTAGGCAATACCAGACTTGTCTCGCTGTAACTTAAAATAGTGTATTTACAATACAAAGAAAGAGAAATTTCTGCGACTGCTAATAATTAAAGTAATAATTAACATGAGGTTAAAAAAAGCTGTCATTTATGGCACTTGAAGAAAAGTAGATTTAATTGAATGAAAAATTAATAGACTGTGTGATGTAGAGAAATGTTGAAAGAAACACCTACATACTTTGTAGGCTTAAAGATCCAAGTACACTCCTGCTTCATTGAAACTTCTGTTATTTTAATATTTTTAATTGAAACGTTCTTATCTAAGTGAATCAGGGGCTCTTGTCATGTTAGACTTATATTTAGAAAGAGAAATTTTTTAACATTTGACTAGAAAGTGAAAGAACAACAGAAAGGATCAACTTAAACTAGGAATAATGAGAGATACCAGGGGGGAGAGGGTAGCACTGGATTTATGCTGGTAGGAGAGGGCACCTCGTGAAACTCAGCCTTCCTGTGATTGAGCATCAGGTAGCATAGTCAGTCCTGAGAAATGGAGATATGAGACAAAGAGGCCAGGTGCATGATGGGTAGCCCCACTTAAAAGGAACTAACGGGGCATTCGAAACTTTGTGTTCATGTCTCAAGGGAGATCAGAAAATACTATTTGCTTGTATGTTTTATTAAAAGCAGGAACTACATGGGCAAAACTACAGGGCTAGAGAATGCTAAATATATGTTTATGTCATATAAATTAAATGAAGTTTGTATAGTCAGACAGAGTAGTGCACATTTGTAAACCGACATATTTAGAAGGCTGAGGTTGGAAAATTGCTGGGCAGCCTAGTGAACCTGATCTTAGTGGTTGGGCGGTGGGGGAGACTAGAAAGAAAGATGGGTTAAGAGTCATTGCAGACCTTGAGAGGACCCAGATTCAGTTCTCAACAACGACTTTAGTGGCTCACTTCCTAGGGAATCTGGCATCCTCTTCTGGCCCCCATGGGAGCCTGTATGCACATGCACACACACAGAGGCACATATATATCAGTACAAATAAAAATAAATATGCTAATAAAAAACTGAGTAGGGCTGGGATGTATAGCTCAGTGGTAGAGCAGATGCCTGGCATGTGCAGGAGCCTGAGTTTATCCTCCTAAGCAGTTTTACAGCATCTAGAGTAGATGAGTAAATAAATAAATAAATAAATAACAGTTCTTTGCCATGACTATTAGCAGAAAGAAACCTGTAATTTATTGTTGTATCATAATTGTGATAATATAGCAGAATTGAATGATAATTGAAATGTTTATGTATACATATATTTACATATATGTATATTTACATATATGTATGAATGAATAACTTACTGATAAGGCATATCTAGGCTATAAGAACTTTCTAGAAACAACAATAACTTGTATCACTAGTTAACCAACAAGATTTTCCAGCTAACTTAGAAAGCCACCATCAGAGTTAGTGTTTGTGCAAATTCCTCATGGATTTGTAGGAAAACTCAGCCACACGAGAGAGAGAAAGAGAGAGAGAGAGAGAGAGAGAGAGAGAGAGAGATTGATTGATTGATTATTGGACAGATACCTTAGAAGCATGGGATCATATATTTTAAAATAACATTTAAACTTCATTAATTTTGTTATATTTTTATATATATTTTTAGTGAATGCTGAGTCTTTCCCACAGATTTATTTTCATTTCTTTATTTCACTGTATTGTGAGGGAGCTTGGTACTAATGTGGGGGTTGTATTCTTGGTAAACACAGACAAAGGGGAGGTCACACTTGTACTTAGCTGAAACTTTAGGCATCTCTAATTCCTTATAAGGAAATATTAGTAGAGTCCTGGCCTATCGAACAGAAATAATAACCAAGTGAATCTTTCTAGGATTTTTCTTTAATTAAACATCAACCTATAACTTACATAGAAATTTCATTAGTTGGTATTTTTTAAAGCAAGTTTGGGGTCTTTCTGCAAAGTCTATTAAAAGGGCATCAAATCAGCTAAAACTACTGATGAAGGAAAACAGGATGAGGCAGCTCCCAAGAGCTACATGAACCACTGAATCATGGTACATGATTAGCCAAGGGATCATAACTGATAGACAAGTAAATACACTGGAAGTCATTTCCTGTTACTCTTAATAGCAAAGAAGAATTTCTCAGTACCTAAGACATTCAGGAAGTTGATACCATTTCTCTCTATGCACAGTGGTTCGCAATCGCCTCGGCAGGCCTTTGGTCATCTGGCTGGCCTGGTTCTACAGCCTCCAGCTCTTCTGGCTGCCTGTCACTCAGTCCATTGCTTCTGCAGCAGGCCAAGTTCTTTCCTCCCTCAGCACCTTGCCATAGCCCAGGTTTGGCCCAATGCCAGTCCACCAAGCTTTGTCCAAGTCTGGAGAAAGTCCAAGAGCTGGCAAATGTGTATCATCTCTAAAACAGGGCAAGAAAACTGCAAAAATGAAATATCTATAAACACAACACGATGCCAACTTCATTAATTGCTAAACCTAATATTCATAAAATTTTGTGATATTGGAAATAACATTGGAGGACAGTCTCCTGAATATGATGAGAAATTACAGCCAAATGTCCACTAAAGAAAATTTAAAGGGCAAATTGCAAAAGTACATCTGAAGATGTTCTGCAAATAGAAGTATTTTATCTAGTGTGAGATGTTCAGGCACATTGATACATTTGCTATGATATAGGCTGGAGTTGCCATGATTAAAGATATCAAAATCTCTCATAAAAGACTCTGAACAATGCATGTGGCCATACACAACTAGAGAGAAGAGTATTGTTTCCACACTCTTTCCTTCATGCTGCACCCTCGCCCAGGGTCGTCAGGCCTGTCCACAGCACAATGATGGTGACGGATTAAATGAGGATCCAGCACGTTCCTGTCTGTGCAAATTGGCTCTGAGATGCTGTGCATATAATAGTAGGCTTCTGGGCAGCCCTCGGCTGGAGATAAGCTTGAGTCATGGACAGACTCAGAGGAGCTGGAAAAAAAACAAAGCTTGATCACCTTCATTCATCTGAAGAGGCATGGAAAATGTAGCAGTTGACAATGGCCTCTAGTGACAGTGACTGTTCTACACACACACACACACATGCACACACACACACACATGCACACACACACACACACACACACATGCACATGCACGCACACACACATGCACACACACACACACAGAAACAAGCAGGTTCAGTGATGGTTATGAGAAGCTACATACCCTCCACCCACCAGACATCTCTCCATGGGGACCACGCCCAAAAGCTGGTTGCTGTCTTCTGCCGCAGCTTATCCAACTGCTGAGTGTTGCCTTCAGAGTGTGCTCTGCGGGTACAGGAAAGCCTCACAGAGTTGACCAAAGACTTCCAAACCATCAGACCAACAAGTGTTGGCAACTTTTAAAAAGGATTGCTTTTTTTTTTTAAGTGACTGAGATTATCTCCTGGTATCTAGAAGTTGGGTGAATTGTCCACAGGCCCCAGAAGAAATGGGAGAGGTGAATTAGCTGCAAATGGAACTCTGAACAAGCACTCCCTGTGGCTCCATCCAGTCTCCCACTTATCGGTACATCCTGCAATATCTGCCTGTGTGTCCACAGCACGTGGTTAGACAAAGTGTCCATTGAGCATAACTGTTTACGCTGACTGGCAGCCCCTTTCTCTGGAGTCCCATCTCCCATCCTCTGTCTCCTGTAATCTGAATTTATCTAATCCTTTTGGAGGAGGGGTGATTGCTACAATTTATGCTCGGTTTGTTTACAAAGAGAGGTCCTCCTCTATAAAAAGCTCAGAGACTAGCAGCCAAGTAGCTTGAGCAACACTTTTAACTGACTAAAGAGTGCATCGAACTTGGAGTGAGAGTCTATCCCTGACTTCAGGAACTATGCCGAGAAAATGAAAAAAAAAAGAAGAACAGAGACTTCCTTTACTGCATTTTGAGATTGTAAAGATAAACAGAGAAAAGCAGGTGGCAGAGACAAAACAACTAAAAACAGCCTGAAACAGGTGCTAAGAACACATGCATTCCAAAATAGCTTTAATTGCCAACATAACCCTGAAATCTCAACTAGACAAACAAGGTGGGGGAGTTAGCCACATAGAAACCCACAAAGATTTCTCAAAAGCCCCTCTGGATAAATACGTTCTGCAGTGCATTATGTGAAGAAACATCAGGTTTGTTCTAATGAAATCAGCTTTTCTATAAAAATAAATAACGATATTTGGAATATCCTGCTCATGATAACAAGCCCAGGTGAGAAAGTGGCTGAGAGGCTGTAGAGAATAACCTGGAACTATTAACAAACCAGATAACCATATGAGAGGCTATAGAGAATAACCCAGAACTATTAACAAACTGGATAACCATATGAGAGGCTGTAGAGAATAACCCGGAACTATTAACAAACTGGGTAACCATATGAGCATGGCGTCTTAAGCCAACATGTTGCCACTTGCTGATGGAAGCAGCGTAGCAGAAAATGCTTGGCTGTGCCCGGAGCCTTAAACATGAATGAGCGGGGAATTTCTCAAGGAAATGCTGTTAGGAAAGGAGGTTGATTAGAGCAGAGAGCAGAACCTTCGCATCCCTTACCCTCTGGCCTTCCTAGAAGCCTAGAGCCCAGTAACAGAGGTAGCTTGGTGGGCGAGGGGGAACCCGCAGAAAGATGAAGACAGAAAGGGCTGCCACACACCGTGGACCACAGAGAGGTGGCCATAATGCAGAACATGTCAGAATTACCAAAGGAAAATAACAGTCTTCACAATTGAGGGTGGTTTAAATACCAATGCTTTGCTTTCGTTCTCAGTTAATCAAAGTCACAAAACATATGAGCACCTAGATAAGAGGTAACAAGCAGGCAACATTTTTGAAAATTACCCTTTACAAATAAAAAGCACATGTCTTTCAGGTGGTCACTGGACATCTGTAAAACCTGATTATGAACTGGGATCAGAGGCAGTCTCCACAATAACAATAGTCAACACTGGAAGCGGGAACACCTGAGGAACCAATCCCCAGAGCTAGAAAAGACAGTAAAAACAAACAGCAACTTTGCTCAAAAGTCACCAAAACCTGGTCGGAGTTGGTTAAACCTTTAAACAAAGATGGTTTTTTAAGGCCCTCCTGTTCCCTTGTCCAAAGACCCCCTCCACACACAGCATGACGGTGGACAGGGTTTCACGGCAGAAGTGCTTTCTAAAACACTTCTGTGGGCTTCTTATCAACTGTGTAACTCTGGGAACAGCAGATCTGCCTCTCACTTTTTCCCACTTAAGGTTCCCAGATGGCCTTGACTCAAAGGTCAAATGAGGTCCTCTCGATGTTAGAAAGTGCCCCACACACGGTGCTTTTGTGAGATTCCGGCATAGTTCTGTATCTTAAGGGTTTGCTTATATGAGTGACATATGAGCCCTTTCCTCCCCTGGGGAAAAAGCTTCCGATCTGATCCCGAGAGCAGGTTCGCTGTCCGTAAGGGGTAAGGTGGGGAGAGACCTTTGTCTCCTTTGTGCTCCACAGAGAGTAAGTGTTGACCTGTGGCTATTCATGTGACATTAAGGTGTTATCTGCTTGACAAATTTTCCTGCCAGGTGGAAAGAGATATCCCCAGCCTCTCATTACATCTTGTAAGTAGATGCAGTCACTTTTAAAAAAGCATTTCTTCATTTTGAAACACCCTTGAAAGACATCATAAATAAAGCTAACATCCCGATTCCTGGTGTATTTTGTCCCCAGAAGTCCCTGAGATGCTGATGTGGGCAGTTCTCTACATTCAGAGCTTCCATAAGAAGCTGTTCGGTTCACTTTTCCCTTTATAGACAAGTCTTGACTTCAGTGTGCAGCAAAGAGGAGCCATTCCATAAATGATGGGACTCAGCTCACCAAGTTCTCTTCTCCCCACCCCACCACCCCCCCCCAATAAGAGCAGACCTGGCGCCTCTGGCTTTCAGCTAATCTCACATAAGTCAGAGACAATCCCGTGAGCCTATGCTGTGACTGGGCTGCTACTAACTCGGATATCCGTACTTTTCCCGTTGCTTCAGCTGAAGGCATCAGAATAGATACCATGCAGTACTGGGAAGTTAGAAACACATTCGGTTCCAGGTTAGAACAAAAACAAGAGTGACTATAGCATAAACAAATGTAGCCGCTGATTTGTCATTTAACAAGGCTGGGGTAGTCCGAGGGGCCCTGCCTCCCTGCTTCAAAGTCTCAGCAGAAAGGACACCATCCACAGGAGGGCTGCAGGGTTCCCACTAATGGGCAAAGGATATGAAAGGATATGGCAGACCAATCCTAACCATGTCTGGGAGAAGTTTGGCAGAGGGGAAACTGTGACCAGAATATAGTGTACGGAAAAAAAAAAAAACTTGAAAGCCAAATAAGCAAATGCATCCTCCATCTCCCTGGGAAGGCAGAGTGATGCACACACTGTGCCCATCACTGAAAGATGCTCTTCCTCTTGCATCTAATTGTTGAGGATGCAGCAGTTCACATAGCATGGCTGTGGTTGAAAAGTGGGGAGAGAGAGGAGACTGGCTGACCTCTGCATGAGTGTGCTACCTGCACCTGCCACAAACAGTCCAGACACCTACTTAACTGCGGCTATGTGTGTGTGTGTGTGTGTGTGTGTGTGTGTGTGTGTGTGTGGTGGGGGTAGCAAGACTGTTGTTGTCAGTGCTGAACTATACACTTTGTAACTTGTTCTTTCTTGGTATCTTAGCAACTTGGAACGTCTCTCGGGTTTGAGTGGTTCAACTCTTTAGCCAAGTTCATGGCAACCTCTTTAACCATGCAAAGGGGAGGTGTGTAAAGCAGGCAATATGTAAATCACAGCATTTCCTGCTGTTTCTGCCTAAAGTGAGGAACTTTCCGAACCTCCTTGGAAGTGATCTTAAGTGTTTTCACAAGTTAGGGAATTTGGGACTGGACATGGCAGGTGGAAGGTTTCTGTGGCTATCACTTGTAGACCCTTAAACTTAAAGTCCTGTGAGCTGTTGCCCATGAGGTTTTCTCTAAAGATGTCCAGGAGACAGAGGTATCTTTTTAATACAAAACAAGTTCAGTGAAGCCTTGTTGTCTGCCTACTAACATCCATTCTAAGTGACAATACAAAACAGCCCTCAGAGGTAAAAACATCACTTAATATTCATATTCATATTCTCTCTCTCTCTCTCTCTCTCTCTCTCTCTCTCTCATTCACACACACACACACACACACACACACACACAGATCTCAAAATTGGAAAACCCTTATGCCTACTTAAGAAACCAAAGGAGTGACACAGACAGGTTTGTACCTTTATGGCTTGTTGCTGCACTTGTTCTGTGTGACTTTCATTGTTCCAGTGTTGCTAAAAACTTAAATCTAACACTTTACACTTTCAGGGTTGCATGTTGTATGTTCTGACATGTAAAGAAGTCACAGTTTTATATTTTTCACATCACAATATCACTACATAGTAATTGAGAGCTCATAGTTTATTGAATGGCTGTAAGAAATTTTATTTCAAGTTACAATGGTTCCTTCTTAGAGTAATTGAAAGCAGGGCTTTGTAGTCTACCAGTGGTGGTTTCTCATTGAGATCTCACCATTTACCATTTACCCGTTTTCTTGTCCATTAAACTTTATATGCCCCTGTACAGGGGAACGTCAGGGCCAAGAAGTGAGAGTGGGTGGATAGGGGAGCTGGGGGGGGGGAGTTATAAGGAACTTTTGGGATAGCATTTGAGATGTAAATGAAGAAAATATCTAATAAAGAAAAATATTTAAAAAAAAAGAAAGAAAGAAGGAATTCTCTCCACTACCCAGCATCACAGTAAGCTTGACTCTAAGGAAGACAGTGTGGGCACTGCACATAGCCCAGTCTTAGGACTAATGATGTGGGCACTGCACATAGCCCAGTCTTAGGACTAATGTGGGCACTGCACATAGCCCAGTCTTAGGACTTGGTTGAGACTCAACAAATGATCAGCTCCATTCTTAGTCATGAACAAGCTGCAGTACTTTCCATTTATTAGGTATATTTGCAAGGCCAGCAGGAGTGAATGTGACGATTACTGAACATTCCACTAACCTAGACATTGAGGCTTTTCTGTTTTCTTTCCATATTCATCGTTCAAGTGAAAAGTCTTAGTTTAAAAACTGTTAAGCAATACTTATTACTCATTGTTGGAGAAAGTCTATATTTTAGACCCTTGATTCTCAGTCCATAATGAACTTATAGATGGGCAATAGTCTACTTACTATATAATGCCTTCTGAGGACGCATATACATTCTCTGTGTGCATGTATGCACTAGAGAAGGTTGTTGCCTGATGCTGGGCCCGCTTCAGAGTGGAAGACACATTTGCTGGCAGGCAATCTGAGTGCAGTTAGTACTCGAGTGGCTTACAGTGACCCATGTCACTGAAGTGCAAAGGTGTCCATAGTTTGATCCTGGATACATTACAAATCCCTGAGTTCTTTCTCTCTCTCTTTTTTTCTTCTAAATGTGACACTGCCTTTGTCTTCCTTCACACAGCTTGCCACTATAGTCACAGGGTACTGATGTGAAAACCAAAACTTAAATTTGACTGATTTGGGGCACAAAGATTAAAAATATACTACAACATTTTTAATATTGAATTCATGAGTATTAAAATATTTTATCAAATCTCTACCACTACAAACATTCTAGTCAATTGACTTTATATAGCATTTGTGGATAGTATTAAAACTTAATCATAATGTATTTTAATATACTTGTATCGCCTTCATCAATATTTGAAATACAGATGGTATACTGCCAGGTGCCTACTCCAATTTACTTTTGCTTTTCCAGTTCTCTCTAGGTAGGCTCTGAGATTACCGCCAACTCGTAATATATCAGTAATCATTTAATATTGACTATGTTTTTATAAAATTGTCTTTGAAGTTAGAATTGTTTCATTGAGATAGATTCCAGCTGCCAAGATTAATGAGAGTAATATATCAGTTCTCAGTTTCAGATACATCTGACAAACCGTATGTGTTAACGTTTTTTAAAGGTCTTCTTTGGTTCAAATTGAATTTGTGAGACTTACTGAAATCTATTCTGCAACTCAGCTAGGTTTAAGTGAAGTGAAACCGTGTGAGCTGAGAATAAGAACTCAGTCTTCCCTGACACAATGCTTGTAGAAGTTCAATTTCTACCTTAATGCCTTTCAGTTTTACGGGAGATTCTAAACTTGCCTCAAGCATGCGCTATGTGGAAACACAGTCCATGCAGATCGGAGCATCCTATATGATTCAGTTCAGCCTAGTGATGGGATGTGGCCAGAAATACACTCCTCACATGGACAACCAGGTGAAGCTGGAGTACTCAGCCAACCACGGCCTTACATGGCACCTTGTACAAGAAGTACGTAAGTTTTCTCTAAAGCTCATAATTAGTACCATTTCCTTTAGTTGAAAAGAAACAAAATTATGTAACCTTGACATCAAGTTATAAATCTCACAAAGAGACTACTCCCGACTAGTACCAGATACCAAAGAGCAATTGGAAATTTAAAAAAAGAAGAACCCAAGACTGGATCCTCTTGGTAGTGTGTTTTGAATATTATTTCTTTAGCTCTCTTCCTCTGAAAACCTGTCTCCTCTTTCTTTATGGTATTTCTATCTGTTCTTTTCCCTTCCATGGGAACACTACATAAGGAACGTGGTACCTTAGAAACACAAATAAAAACTATAATCTAATTTTTGGAATAAGTTTACTTTATATAACACACACACATAAACACACTCACACCAACATTCTGACAGTGTAATAAATAAAAAAATATAATGCATAAAATAAATTTTATAAATGCTTGTGCTAATAGATCAACATTAATCCTCATCCATTTCTATTTGTGGTGAAAACTGAAAGATGTTTAATTCTATGATGACATCTCAGTTGTAATTACTTCCCAAATGTTTTTGGCTTAACAAAGGGAAATATCATGAATTTAGTCTCAAGTTGTAGTAGATAAAATTACAGCATTAGCTTTCTCAGAGGTTTTTTTTCTCTTGCCGTGGGAAATGAAACATGTCCATTGGACAAATGGAAGCTGAGTTTGGCTTCTTCCTCTCTTTCAGGAATGCCTTCCCAGTATGCCAAGCTGCCAGGAATTTACATCTGCCAGCATTTACCATGCCAGCGAGTTCACACAGTGGAGAAGAGTCACTGTTGTTCTTCCCCAGAAAACATGGTGAGAACCCTTGCCTTAAATGTGGCTGTCGCTTCCATTCTTTTTTTTATTATTAGATATTTTCTTTTTTTTTTCCTTTTTTTTTTTGTTTTTTTTTTTTGTTTTGTTTTGTTTTTTGGGTTTTGTTTTGTTTTTTGTAGTAGGGGTTTTTGTATTAGATATTTTCTTTATATACATTTCAAATGTTATCCCAAAAGTTCCCTATACCCTCCCCCTGCCCTGCTCCCCTACTCACCCACTCCCACTTCTTGGCCCTGGCATTCCCCTGTACTAGGGCATATAAAGTTTGCAAGACCAAGGGGCCTCTCTTCCCAATGATGGCCGACTAGACCATCCTCTACTACATATGCAGCTAGAGACACAAGCTCTGGAGGTACTGATTAGTTCATAATGTTGTTACACCTACAGGGTTGCAGACCCCTTCAGCTCCTTGGGTACTTTCTCTAGCTCCTCCACTGGGGGCCCTGTGTTCCATCCAATAGATGACTGTGAGCACCCACTTCTATATTTGCCAGGCACTAGCATAGCCTCGTACGAGACAGCTATATCAGGGTCCCTTCAGCAAAATCTTGCTGGCATATGCAATAGTGTCTGGATTTGGTGGCTGGTTATGGGATGGATAAAATTGACTTCCAACCCAAAGTCACTTCCATTCTTGCTCTGGGCTCTGGATTAGCAGGACATGAGTGTGAAGATAAGGTCTGCACACTTCTAAGATTGTTTTCTCCCTACCCAGAAGCCCTGTGTGTCTTATAGACTCGGGGTTGCAGACAATGGAGATAATGAGAAATATGAAAATTTGGTTTTCCCAGTGTCTGCTGCTTCTGACCTCTCTTCTTGCCCTGAAATTTTATTTTTGTGGCAGAGCACAGTGAGCCCACTTCTTTACATTTGACATTCAAAACAAAATGATGCAAGGTATCCAGAAACCCAAGTTGTTTGGATTGCAAATTTTTCTCTCATCAAAGAGCCCAACTTTTTATATCAAAAGCTTAACACACATTTCTTCCCTAGTCACTTTTTTTTTTTAGTAACAATAGAAATCGTGCCTTGGAGGATGAGGCCACAGTAAACAAGGAAAAAGGACAGTTGAGAAGAGGAAAGAAAAAAAATGTAGTTTTTTTTTGCAGACATTATGTTTTTCATTTTAGTCTTTTCAGTCAAAACACTGAAATATATATGCCTTTTTTTATTCAGTGCTGTGCATAACATTAAGCCCTTTTTTAGTATAATCTTGTCCAAAGAAAAGGCCTTGGACTAGAAAGTGGGTCTGAATTCTCCATAATGCTTCTCCAGTGGTGAACCAGCTGCCTGCTCCTCACCAACACCGCCTCCTCAAGGCAGCATCCTGTCAGGATGGGCTGTCTTAACTAGTTTATGTTAAAGGTTCCTTACAACCCTGGAATTCTCAGATTCTAGGATATGTGTAGAAGAGAAAGCATAAACAAGATGAGCATTGTATTTTTCTGTGATCTCTACTTTCAAGGCCCCTTTTATGAAGAGAAAATGACTAAACAAATCTTTCTCCGATTGTTTTATATATAAAAGCTAGACAGCTCACAGAGTCAAATGGACGGCCCAGGATTGCTCTACAGCTCCTGTTGGCTGAATGTCTGTGCTGTGTGACAATGGCTCCTTGATTGTTTTTCCAGTGCATCATTATGTCAGTTGGAAGAAATGCTTGAAATTTGAGTTCCACAAGTTTTTTGGGTTTTTTTGTGTCCCACTGTGAGCCATTTCCAAGATGCTTGTTGCAGCTTGGTATAATAAGTTCTTGCTTTCTTTAATATTCTACTCTTTGTGTCTACTGCTGAGAATGTAATCAAGGTTTTTATTTAATTTCAATGACATTCCAAGCATGTATTTCAATGAAAGCATCTGTAAAACAACACCTCGAACAATCAAAACACTGATCGCTCTGAACACAAGCTCCTGGGGGCTTTCTGGTGCGAATTGCTGCATAATTAAATCTATTTCTCTCATTATTAAGAAAAACACCAAGTGGTTTTATTCATTGGCATGTTTGATTCAATTTCAAAATGGCAATCCTAAGACAATATTGATAGGGTTGAGAGATGTCTTTATGCCTAGAAACGTTCTACCCCAACATTGTCTTTTATTTGTGCCACATGTATGCCTGATGCCTTCAGAAGCCAAACATGGCATTAGGTCCCCTGGATCTGGATTTACTGACAGTGGGTGCTGGGAATCACACCCAGGACCTCTGGAAGAGCAACCAGTGTTCTTAACCACGGAGCCATCTCTCCATCCCTGGACCAGCATTCTCATTTATTATAGATTAGGTAGTATCCAAAAAGTATTTTCCTATCAGAAAACCAACCACCCTTTGTACCTTGTTCTGCACTCAGATGGTATGCCACACTTGCTTCTTAGTCTAAAACATAACATCCCTGAACTGGATGTTATTACGGTTAATCCTCATCGGTATTAATTGTCACATGAAGGGCAATGCGGTGTCCAATCCTGTACGTTCAGTAGAGTGCCTGTCCTATACTAACAGTCTTCATGGGATGTTAGAAATTAAATTGAACCTTGACTTAAAGTGCATCAGTGAACTAAAGAGGTAATGCACTGTAACATATATGTACATATATGACATGAAAACAGAGGAACCTATTTGGGGCAGGAAGGGGCCAAGGAGGAGGAGAAATAGGAAAGGGGAGAGTAGGGGAGGGCAATGTGTGCAAAATGCAATAATATATGTATATGAAAATACCATTACAGAAACATTATTTTGTACACCAAGTAAAAAATTTGAATATATTACTTTCAAATAAAAAAATTATTCTAGTGACCATGTGCCTCTAGGCACATGCACTCTGTAATCTAATTCTGCTTTTCCAATTTTCCTTCAGACTTCTTAGAGGGGTGAAAGTATTACTTTAGAAAACAAACAGCCCAGTATAGTATTTATTTCAGTGTTCCTACTGACTCATAGTTAATGTAAATATTACTGCTACATGAAAAGAGTTCTAAGCTGGTTAGTGCTCTGTTTCTGAGTCTATAATGCTTAAAGTCTATGGAAGCATAAAGGTTGAACCTATTTAGTGTCCTCAATATCCTTCGTAATTTTTATTATGTTTATTTCAAGTGATTGCAAATAGCATTCCAATGGGGAAACACGCAGATTGTTTTGAAGGAGTGTTATTTCTCTGACCAAATCATTGTTCTGTTTTGATTCCAACATGTATGCAAATACACACTGAGTGCATTAAAGCAAGCATGGTCCTTGCATTCTCCCAGATATGTTAGCTTTGGAAAATGTGCTCGATCGGATAACTGTCAAGTGGAAATAGCTGCTGGATACACCTGCTCAGTGAAATTACACTGTATAGGAGCTGAGTGTTTGTTACCCAATGAAAATTAATTTCATTTTTATGAGGGACATTTACATAAGAACAGGGCCTAATGAGACCCAAACAGCTGTCAGTTGCTGACTTCATAAACAAGTCAACACCTAAATCACGGGCTGAGTCTCAGAATAATTGAGCAAATGTAATTACTGGAACTCTAAGGGTGGAAAATACAATTTAGTCAGCCTTCATTTACCTTGACTCTTCAGGCTATATAAGCCTGGAAAGATGAGCGGATGCCAGGATGCTCTGGTCTTGAAGTTTATGAGAGGAAGGCTTGTATTAAGATTCAAGTTTTGTTGCTTTTAGAAATGCGTAGTTTGACTTTTGTGTTTTAAATGCAAGTCAGTGTTATGTCATGACCTCTTTAGAGAGGAAGGATGGATGGATGAATGGACAGATGGACAGACAGACAGATGGATAGGTGAACAGGTGGGCAGGTGGATGGGTTGACAGGTAGATGGATGGATGGATGGATGGATGGGTGGATGGATGGGTGGATGGATGGATGGATGGATGGATAGATGGACAGATGGTAGAATGAATTGGCAGATGAAATATCTGTGTTGAGGACAGCATCATACAGTTCTGTGTGTGCAAATCAGTGTGATCACACCTCACCTTCCCTCATGAAATCCACTGGAGACGGCTCACACGGTTAATTTTTTTTCTCACTAAAAATGAATCCAATCAATATTCAACCCCCTTTTCCTGGCTCTTCTCCTAGTTGACATGAATATGTAGAGTATATTAAAGTGAGTAACCTTAAACTCTCCGTCATAAGGAAATCCGTCCTCAAGAGTTTATGAGAGCAAGGATCTCTTCCTTAGGATGCACACATGGCTATAAGAACATAAACTGGAAACCTAAGCAGGGCTCCTCGACACCTCCACCCCGTTTCAGTACTGAAGGGAGAAGGCCTTCAAAACAGCATTCCCACCAGTACGCTAAAGGCGTCTAACTATGGAGAAATAAGCCACTAGAGGGGTCAGACTTGAAGGGATTGTAAGCATCAGTTTGTCCACACCCTTTATTTGAAAAATGAGGAGCTGGAAGCCTCTGCCAGCTTGGAGTCATTAGTAAAGATCACACAGCTGCTACACTGCAAAGCTGGGGTCCTGGAATCTTTTCCCTGCTTCCTGGTGCATTCTTCAGTCTATTACCTTTGGAAGTCAGAAACAGACTCCTCTTGTAACCTGTTTGACTCATCTTTAGCACACTATTTTTGAGCACCTAATTTATCCTCTTCCTGTACAAGCTTTTGAGATGAGTGCTGTCCTTATAGCCAGAAGACCAGGGCCTGGTCAGCTGGGACTTGATATGACTCAGATTATATTCAATTTTAGAAGAATAGAGCAGTCTCTTCTTTTCATGGCCCCATGAGTCATCGTGTCCATGGGGTTTGTTTGCCCAATTCTATAGAGCACTATACTTCTATTAGTCACTGTTCTATTGCTGTGAAGAGACACCATGACCAAGGCAACTCTTATAAAAGAAAGCATTGAATTGGGGCTGGCTTACAGTTTTAGAAGTTTAGCCCATTATCATCATAATCATCATAGTGGAGAACATGGCAGCACACAGTCAGCCAGGGTGCTGGAGAAGTAGCTGAGAGGTCTACATCCTGATCTACGAGCAACACGAAGAGAGGCTCTAGGCCAGGTGTGAGTTTCTGAAACCTTAAAGTGCAGACTTCCTCCAACAAAGCCACACCTCCTGTTCCTTATCAAGTAGTGCCTCTCCCTGATGATCAAACATTGAAGTATATGAGTGGGCCTTTGGGGACATTCTTATTTAAACCACCACAGTACTCTAATGAACCCTACTTTTGCTGTAGGCTTTCTAAAAGCCAGCTGGTAATAGTACCATGAAAAGCAAGATAGCTGTTAAATTACAAGCGTAAGATACTACTACAGAGATGTCTCTGCCTTATTTTCATGACAGGTTCTGATATGCAAATAAACCCATCTACTGGGACCATCCATGAACCCTGGAAATCTCCTGCTACAAATAAAAGCACAAACTATTAGCAACAGATCATTAACAGAATAAACAAATAGACGCTTGGTCTGATTTTTAACAGTCTGTTGTGCGTGTATGGTGTGCTCAATATGTGTAATTGGTGCAGGTTATTATGGATCATGCAAAGACAGACCAAGTGTATCTATAGAGTGTGCTAGGGAGTGCTATGATTAACAAAGATAAGCACACACAAGAATTCTGAAAATTCTATGTTGTTGCTTCTGCTGCTATGGTTGCTGTTGCTGTTGTTATATTATTGTGTTGTTGTTATATTGTTGTGTTGTTATATTGTTGTGTTGTTATATTGTTGTTGTTATATTGTCATGTTGTATTGTGTTGTTGTGTCATATTGCTGCTGTGTTCTTGTTATGTTCTTGGGTTGTATTGTGTTGTGTTGCTATAGTGTTATTGTTATATTGCTATTATGTTGTATTATGTTGTGTTGTTGTATTGTTATATTCTTGTGTTGTTATATTGCCATTGTGCTGTTGCTATGTTGATGCATTGTATTATGTTATATTGTGTTGCTATATTGTTGTATTGTGTTATGTTGTGTTGTTATTTATGCTGTTATATTGTTTTGGTGTTATGTTGTTTTGTTGTGTTTTTGTTCTTCTTGTTGTTGTTGTTGCTATGTTGCTGTATTGTTGGTAATAGTGGTGATGGTGTTCTAGCACTTTGACAAAAAGAATTTACCACAGATCTCTGGAAAATCCTACATGTGAAGATTTCTCTGTAATTTTTTTTTAATTTAAGTAGTCACAGACTTTAAGCCTGCTTTTATATGACCCTCAAAGTACCTTCTTAAGTCTCCAACTTCAATGGCCTGAGACCCCAAGTGTTTTGGTTCACCTTTCTGCCTCTAAGGTCAGCTGGCCCATGAAACTCAAACAAGTCTGTGTTTCAGAATAAGCGTGTCCTCAGCCCCCAATGCTCTTCTTCTCAGCAGCACTTTCCAGGGCATCTTCTCTACACCACTGCATGCCAAAAAGGTTGTCTTATGTTATAAACCAAATTAAAGTCTTCTAATAATGGCTGACGCGATTGTTTCGAGAAATTCTGTTACTCTAGGTAAAATACTTTGTATTCTCATCTGTGAAAGGCATGCTTCGTTTCACAGGTAGCTTTTACTTTTGAATGTTCTTTATTTCTAGAATCAAATTTTTGAGTAACAGTAGAAAGACTGGCCTTCTACTTTTCTTTAAAATGCTGCAACTAAATTAAGATTAAAACATAATATGGGCAGGTCCTTTCTCAACTTTTTTTCATGATAGAATTGCTGAATTATGAAATAATTGAGCCAAAATGAAGCCAAAGACAAATGCTGGGAACCCTAACAGACGTTCAGGGGACGGACAGACAAGGAGGGGGTTGTTATCAGAAAGGTGCAGAATTCTGGTATTCTTAGTGAGAAACACCATAGCTAACTGATATTGCCTGCTTTGGTCCTAGGTCCGGTGCCACCCGCTTCCGTTGGAGTCAGAGCTATTACACAGCCCAGGATGAGTGGGCTTTAGACAACATTTACATTGGGCAGCAGTGCCCCAACATGTGCAGTGGGCATGGCTCATGTGACCATGGCGTGTGCAGGTGTGTGCTTCTGAGAGTATGACCCACTCCTGTGTCTCAGGGTCTGTGGTTCATCCCTGCAGATATTTTCCCAGCGCAAAGACTCATACATAACAAAATCGCCAAAAGCAAGCCAGTCTCCTTCCTGTTCTCATTTCTTGTGTAAAACCCGCTGTTACGCTAATGTAAAGCCACGTATTATAAGCCTTTACATCTAACTCAAGACAAGCCCTGCTGGGTTTATTGTGAAAGTGCTGCAAGAATTTCCCATCTCACCCTGATCCTCTTCAATTAGACAAATATTGTAGCACTCTCTCCCACACCACTCAAAGTTGTGCCCACGGGAAGAAAGTGATTACACTTGAGTCCTTAAAGACCCCAAATATATGTCATTTAATCAGAAAGAACTATAAAATATCACCAGTGTGACATGTTAGTTGAATAAATGAACCTACATATAAGGTATTTTTAGACCAATGAGAAATCCCCATCTGTTGTACAAACATAAGCCCATGTGTCTTTCTGCATTACTTCTTAATCTTGAACTCCACAATTTTAACATAGTACTTCTAACTAAAGCCTCTACCCATTCTGAGGAATGTTAAAGAACCGGAGATAGTGCCATATCATAAACACAGTAAGGCTGTAGAAAAATCTAGTGTAAGGATAAGACCTGGGGGAACATGGGGTGGGGACATCCTAAGTAGGGAAGCCTTTGTGTTGCAGATGGCTTGCTTATTATGCATCCCTCACAGGTGTGACCAGGGATACCAGGGCACTGAATGCCACCCAGAAGCTGCACTTCCTTCCACGATTATGTCAGATTTTGAGAACCCGAGCAGTTGGGAATCAGACTGGCAGGAAGTTATTGGGGGAGAAGTTGTAAAGCCTGAGCAAGGCTGTGGAGTCGTGTCTTCTGGATCTTCTCTGTACTTCAGCAAGGTATGGCCGGGACTTGGATTGTGCCATTGGGGTAGTGACTGGTTTAACATGAGACTTGTTCACAAGCATCCCCAAACTCCACAGGTAGAGATATAAAGTGATTTTACTATTCCTCGCACCCCTTGCTTTTGACTGGCCATAGCCATGTGCCTGTCCCGTTGTGAGAGTTGGGGAACTCGTTTTATTATTGGTTTCAGTTACTTTGAATCTAGGTTAAGCCAGTTTAGAGTCCCCACTACTCATATTCTGTGCAGTGCTAGAGACTGACATGGGAGGTCAGCGTCTACCCTGGAGTGACATCCCAGATGCCCTCACTCACCAAGGCTATTGCACTTGATTTAAATCCCAGTGCTTTGCAAGCTTATGTCTTGAGCACCCTTGACTGAAACAGGTTCTTAATCTGTCCTCACTCTGCCCTTTGTAGAATACATGAGAGAGCAAGCCTGGGGTGGTAGATGAGCAGGGATAGGGACCAAAGAGCCTAGAGGTTAGGGACACAACTCTTCATGCAAGATCCGGTCTGATGCTTCCATTTCCTAGCCCTGTGACTTTAGGAACATAAGTTAATCATCTTTTTACTTAGTCTCCTTGTCCATAAAGTAGAGACAATAAGAGAGTCTGCTTCATTCCTGTTTTTATGTAGATTAAGGTATGTCAACTGTGTAGCAGATTCTGTGAATTTGTATTTATTGAATTCGTCATTCTGGAAATCCCCAGAATCTGGTTGGAGGGAGTAAGGACGATAGGACGGCGTTGTATACCGAGCTAGTCCCAGGGGACTGAGCAGCTGTCTATGTTGTGCAAACGTCTCAGAAACTGTTCTGCCTTAGTTTGGCAACTGCGGGTAGACTCTAGTGAACACTACATACAACTTGTTCTTGAAATGCTTCGCTTTCCTAACTGGAGCACCCAACTAGGCAAACAAATTGGTAACTATCAACAAGGGACCCAGATGCCAGGCAGAATAGCAAAGACTAATTCTCTTCACATGCCCGCAGTCCAATCCACATTGATTTGTTCAGGGTGAGTGGCACCTCTCTCCTCTCCTCCCATGCTACAGGATAGACAGACCACTGTACTCTGCCCTGCTCTGCTCTGGTTCGTCTCCTGTACAAGCATAAAAGGCATGGGACAGGCTCCAACCTGAGTGACATGTCTAGCCCTAATTACTGGCAGCTGTCTTTAGGATGTGAAGTGCCTAGTGCCATTTCTTCATAGAAGGGATTGCAGTCACCATTTCTGAGACAATTAGGAATGTCTCACTTTATTTACAGCCTATAGCAAGTAAACAGGTGTGAATGATATACCATAGGGCTGATACATTGCAGGAGTCATTTTGGCAGAAATCCAAGACAAGTTAATTCATGCAAGTGCAAAAATAGGTTCAGGTTTTGTTTTGATGCAGGTGTGAAACAAAGAATCTGCAAGAAATCAAGACAAGGAAGGATAGAAATCAGGATGGATCCATTTCCTGGCCATTGACATTAAAAATCCTCTCATCCCTGTCTTTAGAGATAATGGTCAATAAGTGACCACTATCCAGTGGAAACGTGGCTCTGCAGAATGGGAGGCTATGCTTGTGGGCAGTGTCTGTTTAAAAATCAGATTTAAAATGTAAATCTTTCACTGGTAAACATATGTGCATATGTTTTTAAGCATAAAACTGTCCTGGGTTACATATCAGTATTCCTTCAACTTGATTCAAAGTTGTCTTTCTTGAAGTCAGACTGCCTGAGTATACCGCATCCCAGGGCTCAGCTCAGGTGCTGGGTCCCTTGGAGAGTGATTTCTGTGTATTTCAGTATTCTTGTCTGTAAAGTGGAAAGTTGAGTCAGTGCAGATGAGGAACAAAGCGTCGTGCTGGGCATGATACGCATTAGTCGGCACTGCTGCAGTTTTATGACAGTAAATTGTGAATTAGTGCCTCTAAATCCCACATACACGCCTTTCTACTTAAAAATCATCATTTCAAAAGTGAAAATTTTCCCTTCATCTCTCAATTCAGCCTTCCCCTCTGGACTTCTGTAAAAATATCTCGTCCCCTCCCTTTTTTCCTCCCCTCTTTGCCTTAGCAGCCTCTGTTTAGAATTCTAAGTGGGAAAAATACCTTAAACCAAAAGAGTTGAAAATTGGGCCCAGGCAATCAAACTAAGGCAAGCTTCAGTGGCCTCTGGGAGAGTTGTTATGTACTCAGAGATCACTTCCCTTTTCCTGTGTCACAGCGACTGTCACTGCGAGAGTGGGACTGTCACCACATTTCCACAGGGAGGGTCTGCAGGTGGCACCTCAGAGTCTCTGAGGGTTGGTCCAGGAGCCAGGCTTGTGTGCTCAGTAAGTAGTTGGGCATTCTCCACTACAGAGCATTTGAAATGATGGACAGGCAGCAGAGGAAGAGGTGGAAGTCAGGTGCCACCACCCTAAGTCAATGCGCCCAAACCGTTGGTCCCCTCCCTCCCTCGTTGGCCACAAGTGTCCAGAGTATGCTGTGGCCCTCCTTCCCCACCTGCATCACTTGTATTGGTTTTCCAAGCATGCGTTTCCTGCTCCAGCCAGGACTGTCCCCTGGTTAAAGGTTGTAACTGTTTCTCTTCCTTTGAGCTGGCTCAGCTGTTCTGTCTCCTACAGTCTCTGAATTGACATAACCTTTGCCACATCCCACTAAACGGCTGCCCTGCCGTTTCCAGGCAGCTCACAGGAGCTGGGCCCAACTACCCGAGTCACTGTATTCTCGAGATTGCTCTCTGATTGGCTGCGTAACTGATTGTTTCCCTTTATTGCTTTTCTACAGTACCAGACTGGATGCAGTCTCCATAGCCGAGCTGATCTCTAGATAAAATGATCAGCTCCAAAAAGCCTGTCATGATCTCGACATTTACATCTCAATAAAGACTCAAAAGACTAAGTAGGTCTAGAGTTATTAAATGTCCACAGGACCAAGGGGACCTCTGCAAGTTAGGACAGTCGGCCTGCAGCAACTGTCAGTGTTGTCTCTGACAATCAGGCTGTGGCTTCTCTACCCGGTGGTTTGTGTGGTACAGTTATTAAAGAGTTAATTAATTTAACTAACAAGGAGAAACTCTAAGGAAATGGTGACTTCCAGGTAAATATTATACAAGCGTTTCTTGCGCGTGACATTTTGAATAAAGAAAGCTAAGGAGGCGCCGCAGGTGCAGCTCCACAGATTCCTAGAGGTTTTGTTATCAGTCTGTTACCTGCTGCTGATAAGCTTTGATTTACTTTAGCTGAACCCTTAAATTAGGAAGCCATGTAACCTCGAATTGGTTTTTCTTCTACATACCAGTCCTCCTGTATAGACCCCGAGGTCTGACAATACTAGGACGCCTAAGGTGATTCCCACAGTACTTCAAAACAACTGTAAGATAGTTTCCCCACTATGGGAATTAGTGTGTTCATGCTCATTTAGCCATATCCAACACATGTATACAAACATACATGATGTGCATGCGTGTACACATATGTGCATAAATCCACACATCACAGCAAAGTAAGAAAACGTCAAGCAGTTATTACATTATATTCTAAATTGTGACAAAATTTTATCATGAGCCTTTTTTCTTTCAAATCTGTATTCAACGTTCTGGGCCACTGAAGAAAAGAAATGCTGCGTGCTGTTTCTCCATGAGAAACAACCACTCTCGGTGCCAAACCAAGCATTTGTGTAATACTTCCCACCATTTCCCAAAGTCCTAAAAAAGCAGGTTTCCAAATCCCTATAGACTTTCCCTGTCACCTGGAGGAACAAGCCAGCGCTGTGGGCTCACAACAGACCCTCACTCCAATAGCTAATTGTGATAATTGGATTTGTGTAATTCTCACCTCAGAGCCTCATCCTCTGGCTCATTCCCACATGCTGTGATTTTCCTAGACGCTTGCTAGATTGCAATGAACCTGCTAAAACTCTTGGAGGTGTTTTCTTTTAGCAAACACCACTCTGCCTATGGTGGTCCTGGGGTATGAAAGAACTAGGTGTTTTTCATTTACCATATTTCAAATGAGCAGTTTAAAACAATACAAAGCACAGACAAGAGTTCCTCACACTTACACTAGAAATTACAGCTTTACAGAATGAGCCTCTGCATCCGAATCACCTTCAGGGGTCATTTGCAGATACCCTGGTTTCTTTTGGACTCTTAATTGGCTTTAGAGCTCTTGCTAGCTTAATTGCTCCACAGATATCCACCACCATGACTTCTAGTGACAGAAAAACTCTCCCTCAGTGAACCTGGGAGATGAAACTAGGACTCAGTGTGACTGTGAAGGGGGTTCACTCTAATCTATATGTATCACCTCTGTTTTCCTTCTTGACTTCTGGTTGAACTCCCAGGTGGCCTCTAAGACCAGAGCAGTCCACTGATTAACTTTGGTAGAACCCAGCGACATGGGAGAATCCCACAATGCATCGTGGGAGAATCCCACAATGCACCTCTTTGCTCCACCGCAACTTGAAGCCATTACAGAAAACTGGAGTGACAACCTCTTGTCAGCCAGTGTCCAACCCCTCACAGCAGCACACTGACATACGGGGACACAGCAAGAGAAGGAAGTGGGCTTCTGGACTTCAGGAAATGTCTAACACATTAGAACAGAAGAGACTGTTGCATGGTTTCAAAGCTTCCTTCCTTAAATGGCACCTCACACCATCTTCTTTGAGAGTGAGCAAGGCAGGTGGAGAAACTGCAAGACTTCCTTTTTGCCAAGAGGCTTCTGTCTTGCCCACTTCACTTTAACTTGCTTTGGAGATAAGAGCTGTGAAGAGGTCTCTGGGGAAAATATACCTTCAAGAATGCAAGCAGCATTCCAGACGCCTTACATACATGCCGCCTGTTATTTAATCCAGTTGTCACATCACTGTGAGGAAGGTATAATTACCCACATTGCACCTTTGAAGAAAATAAAAGCTCAGAAAGGCCTCACAGCTCATGGACAGGATGAATAGACTGGGAGTCAAGCCCGGCCCATCCGATGCCAACTCAGTCAGAGAGGCTGCCTTTGAAGCACGGGGACCTGGGTTCAATTCCCAGAAGCCACATGAAGAGTTAAACTAAACTAAACTAAACTAAACAACAAAACCCACTACCCAGGCTTATCAGCACGCCTTTCATCCCAGCACTCAGGAGGCAGAGGCAGGTAGATTTCTGTGAGTCTGAGGCTAGCCTGGTCTACATAGTGATCTCCAGGCAAGCCAAGTCTACACAATGAGACTCTGTCTCAAAATGTATAGCAATAAAATAAATGATAAAATAAATTAATTAAAATAAGAGCAGGTGCAGTAATATATACTTTTCTCTGCACTGGGAGAGGGGGAGAGAGTCAGGCATATTCCTAGAGCTTGCTGGCCAACCATATAGCCTAGTTGGCAAGTTCCAAACCAAAGAGATACTATGTCTAAACTAAACAGACAAATGCTGCCTACGTGATGGCACCCAGGGTTGTCTCAGGTCTTCCCATACATAAGCACACATGTGCACATGAACAAACACACATGCACCAAGTCTTTCTTCTCCATTACTCTGACATTAGATGACTTATAAAGCCAGGATTGGAAGTATTTTGTGTAAACCTAATTTTGCCCTATTTGTTTTAGAATCCAGAGTGTTCTTTGGTATAGTAGGAAATTCTCAAGTCTCTCAGCTGGATCTGGGGGTCAGTGATGGGAAACGAAGGGAGAGCGTCCAGGAGCAGGAGCTACAGCCACAGCAGACACGACAAAAGAGCAGAAGTTGCTCTTCTCGGTATTAACAGGCACTAGACTTGTCCTCTATAGTGCAGGGCCCTCATGTGGACTTGGAGCCAGGCTATAAAATACCAGAGCTTCCAGGTATCTAACTGTGATTCTTCTGCCCTTGGGAAAGGCTGGGAAGAGGCAGCTGGTGAGCTGGGACCTGGACACATCCTGGGTGGACTTTGTCCAGTTCTACATCCAGATAGGAGGAGAGAGTGCTGCATGCAACAAGCCTGACAGCAGAGAGGAGGGCATTCTGCTCCAGTATAGCAACAACGGGGGCATCCAGTGGCACCTGCTGGCAGAGATGTACTTCTCAGACTTCAGCAAACCCAGGTAAGCTCCACCTGGTGGGCCTTCCAGTGCATTCCAGTGAAGGTAGACGTTGAATTGGTATTGAAATGTTATCTAAAACGTTGACAGTTCCAGAAGCTCACACAGAC
The DNA here is from genome assembly GCF_000001635.26 of Mus musculus. Lineage (NCBI taxonomy): Eukaryota > Metazoa > Chordata > Mammalia > Rodentia > Muridae > Mus > Mus musculus. Next base: position 22,003,929 of record NC_000071.6, on the reverse strand, counting down.
TTGGCAGGAAAGCCAAGTCTAGAAAATGTTCTTCAACATGATTAAACGAAACCCACTTTGGACACATATTTAATTCTTTAGAGCTGTTAGTTGGGTGTGTTAGCACAAGCTATCAAAGCCCTTCCGAAGCTAAGGCAGGAGGGTCTCCTGAGGTCCAAACAGTCAAGGCTACGGTGAGATCTTGTCTCAGAGATTTGGGGAAATTGTTGACTCTAAGACGATCACTAACATTGATGCCCAGAGACGCCTGAGGCTACAGCACAGCTTTGCTTTGCCTGCTTCGCCTTTGAAGATTTTGTTTCCATTTCGTGGCACACACAGTACAGTTATGCAAGATGGATTTTTTTTTCTTTGGCCTGCATTTTCATGCACAATACCAAGGGATGGCCCTAGATGGCGGGTCTATAGAGTTTGGATTTTCTAAAGCTGTTCACATAACCTACCCAGGCTTTTATCTTGATAACTGGAGATTATATAGAATTCTGAAATGGCATAGACAACGACCGTTCAGGGCAATAATCACATTTAATGGTAATGCCTATACCAGGCAGTTGGCATATTACATATATTTAACCTTGGTTCTTTTGTGATTATGTAGTATTTAAAATTCTCTTTAATCTTAATATATTATATGAACATAACTTAAAACTATTCAAGACCATTTTTAAAGTATGTCTTTTATCTCTTATTTTTAGTTTAATGTGGAGATAAAATTCTTTTTTATATATTAACCACCAATCAATATTAACTTATGTTTAAGTCCTGTTTTACACATTATAACTAAGCCTTGTATTGAAAAATATTGAAGAAAATGCATATTTAATTTTTACAAATCAAATGAATTTTGCTACCTAAATTTTACATATTTTGTAGATTGGGAGTTTATAAGTTTGCTGTTTAAAAAAAAAAAAATGATCGCCATGCATGGTGGCGCACACCTTTAATCCCAGCACTCGGGAGGCAGAGGCAGGCAGATGTCTGAGTTCGAGGCCAGCCTGGTCTACAAAGTGAGTTCCAGGACAGCCAGGGCTATACAGAGAAACCCTGTCTAGGAAAAACAAAAAACAACAACAAAAAAAAATGGTCCTCTTAAAGGTGACACACTTTCTATAGAATTCTACTCCAAATAATGTTTTAGCCAATGTTCTATAGCTGTGAGGAGACAGCATTAATTGGGGCTTGCTCACAGTTTTAGTGGTTTAGTCTATTATCTTCATGGCAGGCAGCAAGCAGACAAGGAGCTGAGAGTTCTGCATTCCAATACCCAGGCAGCAGGAGAAGAGAGAGACTCTGAGCTGGGCAGGGCTTCTGAAACTTCAAAGCCCACCTAGTGACACACTTCCTCCTTCTAACAGTTCCACTCCCTGGGGACCAAGCATTCCAATCTATTCAAACTACCACAAATACTATGCAAAATCCTTAATTGAGTTAAGCACAGTGGCATATACCTACAAAAACTAGAATTGGAAAGGCTAAAACAAGAGGATCATGGTTGGGTCACAGCCTGAGCTATAGAGCAAGTTTCAGAAGAACCTGTAAAAAATAATAAATAAAAATAATAAAACAAATAGAAAGGAATGAATTGCTGAGGACTAAGTGGTTGGTGAGAACTTGAGTTTGGGTCCCCAGGACCCACAGGAAAAGGCAGACATTGTAATGATGCTTGTGATCCCAGTGATGGTGAGATAGAAGACAGGACAGGAGGGCCTTAGAGTTCACTGACCAGGTATCCCGTGCCACTTAGCAACGTTCCAGGCCAATGAAAGACTCTGTCTCAAAGAAATACGGAAAAAAACCCAGAACCAACACCTAAAGTTGTTCTCTGTCCTCTACATGCACACATATATATGCATACATGCTCAGTGTACACACACACCAATGCATACACACACCAGTGCACAGAGACACACATACACATGCACACATGATGTTGCAGGAATTTCCCTGTCCAATTACATTAGTGCAGCAGGAGGCCTGTGATTGGACAGGGAAAGGGAGGCAGAGCTAAGAGATGCAGAGACAGGGAACATCTCAGGGGAAAGGGAGAGAGGCCAAGAAGGAGGCAGATATGAACCAGCATGGCTTTAACTAGCCACAGGCAATTATGACATCATAAGGTTAGAATTATTGGGATAAAGCTTTTATCACTATCAATTGGTTCTGAAGTTGTTATATTGAAATCTTATAAATTGGGAATATATTGATACATACATCTGATTGGTTAATTATAAGCTTCTAGAGTTTTGATTCTACCAGGTTGAGGGATGGTGTGGTGGCTGACCACTTGGTAGACAGTCGTTGTATGGGTCTAGTGTGGTAGAGAAGGGAATTCGGGAGCTTCGGCCCTGCCAGAGGAACCACCCAGTTCAGATCACCCGGCTGGAACCATGTGGCCCGCCAGTGCACAGCAGTAGCGCAGGAACATGGTGGTTTCTATTTAATATTTCCTGCAACATGACATATACACACCAGTGCACAGAGACACACACACACAAAATATCCACACAAGTGCGGAGAGACACATATATGCACACACTCATGGCATGCACACACCAGTGCACAGAGGCACACACATGACATATACACACCAGTGCACAGTAACACACATGTACACACACATGATATACACATGCCAGTACACAGTGACACACATGTACACACACATACCAGTGCAGAGAGACACACATACACACACATGACATACACCACTGCACAGAGATACACATATGACATACACACAGCAGTGCACAGAGATACATATGCATGCACAAGCAATAAATAAATAAAAATATTTCATTGTGGAAATTTTTATGGAAGGCTAGATTCAGACTTCAGATGACACTAAGCTGATGAAGACACTTTGAGCTGGAAGATGTGAGAAAAGACTATGATGGCAGCAAACAATTCACATACTGAAAAATGACTTGAATGACAATACTCACTAAGGATAGCTGTGAAGAGCGCTGCACTGTGTCCTCCAGATATTAAAAGACAACAAATAAGTGAGACATAGTATAGACGCCACAGAGAGGAACCCTGAAAACTTGGGAATAAAGTTACCTCTTTGTTTTGTTTGATTCCTGTACATGGTTTACTTTGTGTCTAGAAATAGAAGCTAACAACACAGCCTAAATTTGGAGAAAATAAATAAAAAGTAACATATATTATATTTTTTTTAAATCCTAAAATGAAAAGACACTGGACAAGCAATGAAACCAAATAGTTGACCCTGAAACTGACTCAAGTAAATGGGCAGTGGAAAGATAGCTCAGTCAGTAAGGTGCCTGCTGTGCAAGAGGGGATGGCCAGGTTGCAGCCCCAGAACCTAAGTAGAAAGCCAGGGGTGCTGGGGAGGAGGCAGAAATAAGGAGGGGGCTCACCGCAAGGGCAGCCTAGTCAAAACAGTGAGTTCTGACCTGTGATAGACACTGACTCAAAAGCAAGGAGGATGGCGTCTGAGGCAGACAGATATCTGAGGATGTGCCCTGACTGCCACAGCACATACACATATGTGCATGAGCAACTACACAGCCACGTGTTCCTGCACACACATGAACATGTGCAGGCACATACAAGAATGTATATGTGAAAAAGAACATGCCAGCTATTAGTGAAATAAATGGTTAATCAGGCCATGTTAGCTCTAGTGAACACTTGGAGGGAGGAATGTCTAAACTGTCACTTTGTATCGTCAAAAGCTGTGAAAACTGGTTTGGGGCTTCTTGGTCTCAGCAACAGATCACTGTCTGATCCTGGAAAAGCACCTCAGCTGAGTACAAACTCAATGGGAGAATAATGACGCGAAGAACTACTCACATAGAAACGTGTGACCTGCAAAAATGTAAAACCACTTTTGTATGTGTGTAATTACGATGTCAAGGAAAACAAATTTAGAAGGACAGTTCCAACAAATATGAGAAATGATTGTTGTCCCACAAAGAGTTTATTCAAACTATTTTTTAAGCACTAAGACCCCATTTTTGAAAGTGAACGCAAAAAAAAAAAAATGAGCAGAGAAGACCAAAAACAAATATTCATTAAGACATGGGTAATATTGAGATTCCAGTGCATAATTTCTGTTTTTAAACAGGCTACATACCATCTTTAATTATATTTCCAAGTGTTCTCTCAACATGAAACTGAAAGACTCTCTCATGACATCTGAAAACTATTACCTCCCTTCGAGGAAGGACTTTAGAAATCTTAAATGTCAGTAATTAATATGACCTGGTAATTGCCTGTCTAAGAATCTTACCTAAAATCTTATCTAAACCAAGCAGCAAAGGCAAAAGGCTTTGTGCATAGGATTTATGGCAGGGGTTACACATAGTAAGAAAAATATGAAAAATATGCACAGTGTGCCTATAAAATGGAAATTACATAAATATTAAAATGATCTTAAATTATTTTACAGACTAGGGACTTGCTTATGGTAAACATTAAGTTTTAAAATGTAAGGTACTATATTAGATAATGCCTGTGTCTATAACAAATTGTCGAATGATGATACACATTAAAATTTTAATAGAGCCCAGCCTTATATAGTTTATTGATGGTTATGTTTCCTCTTCTATTTTTCACCATGAATAAGGATTACATTGAATTTTAATGTAATAACACAATCGAAGACCAGGTTCTTCTAGATTGTTCTTTTCTATTGTTACAATGTTAATAACAATACTGTATTATGTGTGAGCAGGTGGAGGTCATAGAACAGGTTCTCCTCTGTGGGCTCAGGAGATCAAATAGGTCATCAGACTTGGCGACAGACACCTGCACTCTCTGAGGCATCTCAATAACTGTAAATAATTCTTCTAAAAGTTATGACCATTGTATGACCAACATGACATATTATGTAATGTTGCTTACTTACACATAAATACATACACACATGGTGTATATATACATGCAGGCAAAACACTCATATATGTAAAATAAAAACAAACAAACCTTTTAATACATTATAGCCTTTACACTAAGGAGCCAGAGAGTCAGTGTCCATTGAAACATAATGACAAATGAAATGGACAAAATACAGACTCAGGCTTTCCTACTGCATAAGCATCCTGTGTGATCCATCCATCCTAGAGACATCTGTAGAACCAGGGGTGTCAAATGAACCTAAGCCTTCTCATTTCTTCCTGTGATCCTTTGCCAGCTCCTAAAGACAGCAGAGCTTTTCCTTTCCCAGCCGTGAAGGGTTTGTTTTTAATGCAGATTTGTCTACCTGGAGCTCCCAGCTGCTGCGAAGACCCCTTGTACCAGGTTCCGCTGGTGGCAGCCTGTGTTCTCGGGGGAGGACTATGACCAGTGGGCCGTTGATGATATCATCATTCTGTCAGAGAAGCAGAAGCAGGTTATTCCAGTTGTCAACCCAACTTTGCCCCAGGTATGTCTCATGTGGAACAGTGGACCAGAGGAAGAATGAAGAATGACTGGCTTCCTGAAGAACCTAGTGTCAGACAGGGAACTGGGTAGAGTGAGTTTAGTTAATATAATACCTACATTCATATTGTGGCTGTTCCCCTCTGCAGTAAGAAAGTCCAGTCCTGGGCTGCTAGCTCATTTGTGGTTCAGACATGAGAAAGACTGTGAAGTCTAGCTATCAGTAAAGATGTTAGTGTGTTTAAACAATAATTAGATACAAGGTGGCAAGATTTTTTGGTTGCGTTTTAGTATTATGTATGTTAGTTTAGCAGTTCTGTATTTTCGTAAAAACATGAATGGTGTATGGCCCACGTGTGACAAACTGAGCGTGTCGCACTGGTGACTTGGGGCTTATGTTTTTGTGTTTTCAGTGTTATCCAACCGTCTTCCTGTTTCGTTTGTGTTGTCCCTAATAGAACTTCTATGAGAAGCCAGCTTTCGATTACCCTATGAACCAAATGAGTGTGTGGCTAATGTTGGCCAATGAAGGCATGGCTAAAAACGACAGCTTCTGTGCGACCACGCCGTCAGCCATGGTGTTTGGAAAGTCAGATGGAGACCGGTTTGCAGTAACTCGAGATCTGACCCTGAAACCTGGATATGTGCTGCAGTTCAAGGTATTTACGCAGCAGGGGTCTTTCCAGAGCAGGCTGAAGGATGCACAGGTTTTTGATATTCTGTTAAAGAAGAGGCACACTTGAATAAAGGCTCCACAGGCTTAGGATGGCGAAGCCTTTCAGCTCTATTGGTAAGGGAGACAGTTAGCTAGTTTTGGAGGAGTCTCAGAAATTGTTCCTATGGCATTATGGTGTTCATGAAGCTCTCCCATAGTTAAATTAAAATTGGCTGAGTATTTTGATCTGAGAGTGATGTTTTGAACCGCTGCTTTCAAGTCATCCTAGATAAGGCTCGTCTGTCTCACTGGTGGTTTGGGGCTTGTTTTTGTGGCGTGTTGGAGGCCTAGCCCAGACCTTGCACACACTAAGTGTGCCCCAAGCCCAGCCTGTGTTTTATGCATTTTCTATAGTGTTTTAGAATTCCCTCCCTGTAACTTGGCTTTACTCTGCTCTCCCTCACTCTCCTTAAAGCATGTTGTTTTTCATCCTGTGAGGACATGCCAACAGAAGTAGTGAGTATTTACCTTGACAAGTCCCTGTCTCAGAACCTAATCAAAGTTTCATTGTGTTTGTTTATAATAAAATCCCACCGGTGAATTCTGCAGTCGAAAGCAATGCAGTTTTAATGAGCCACTACAACTACATGGTCCTTATATAACAATAGAATGCAGACATTAAATAATTTACCAGTGGAAGTATTAAAGAGGTAGTTAGCTCTTCAATATAGTTTCTACAGACCTATACAAGATAGTCATAAATAAAATAATTAGGAAATGCTAGCCTTGCCTTTTTGTATATTGATATTAAACTCCGGTGGAAGTATCGATAACAGTGCATGAATCTACATGCATGTGTGGGTGATATTTAATAACAATATCCAATACATTGATTGAATACTATTCTGCTTCTCATCTGATAAGTCTGCTGTTTTACTAATCCCCAACACCATGGCAGGGTAAACATTAAATCCTGAATGGTGATATTTTAAAGTTGAAAAAGCAAAGTGAGAGAAACATAGTGAATTTTTCAGGTATTTTAAAATGGCAGCAGCATATAATACTTAAGAGAATCCTAATTCTCACCTCACGACTAAACACCTAGTAATTTGTGCTCGCTGGTTGATGATAGGTACTGATTATGGATTGGTGGTCAGTATATGCTAGAAACCCTTAAATGTCTTTTGTTTTCATTTCTATAAGAATATAGTTCTGGCGCAGTCTTGGTAACTGCTTGCCATATGACCGCTATAAGGTCTTGGGAATGTAGACCCCAAACCCTGGCCCCAGTCCTCAGGGAGCTCAGGAGCTAGAGAAGAAGCCAGAAAGGTAAACAGTCGCTGCACAGTCAGGGGTTCCAGTAGCATAGGCATCGACCAGATGATAGAGGGGCTGTGGAACAGTAACAATCGTCAACAGGGTGTGCTAAACAACATTCAAACTCATTCATACATTTATTTAGAGGGAAAGAAAATCTTAAACTATAATGCCAAAACCTAGTGCTGAGCTAAAAGGATTCCTTTAATAAAAGGAATCCATGGAACTTTTAAAATCTGAAGTGTATGCAGACTCAGAGTGATGTCACTCCTGAAGCCGCCCTGGAAATCACCCACAGGGAGCACCGAGCACCCTGTGCAGTGTTGCGCGTGGTGATAAAGCGCTCTGAAACAGGAAGCAGGAGGAAAGTTCCTAACACATGAGAATGTCAACTATATATCCAGAATATATACCTCTAAATAAAGGGCAGAAAAACAGCTGTGCCAGGGAGGTGGCGGTTGCATATTTTACAGTTTTTAAACAATGCCCACTTTGTGTTGACAGTCATGTGACTTGCACATAACATCTCGGTGTCATTACTTAATTGAGTCTGTGACAGAAACTTGGCTTTTCCTTGACAGTGATCTTTATTTTCCCTTTCTTTTTTTAAAAAACTTATCTTGAACCAGACAGACAGATGTATAGATAGTGCCCAGTGCTTATTCCACAGAAAGCAGAGGCAGCCACCCTTTGAGCAACCAAATTCCTTAGGACAGCTGCTTCTCTGCCTTCTTACCTGTTTGTCTACTCTGGAAATGAGAATAAAAAATACTTCCTTCTCAAGAAACCTAGAAGATGAGTTTGGTCCAGCTCTCTATTGAAACCTTCCAGAATTTACAGAGGTCCTGCGTTGAGTCTGAGTTGTATCTTTTTTATTACTTAAATGTCATGCCAACATGTAACAGGGACCCTGGATGCCATTGCACCTAATTCATTAAAGGTCATCTTTGAACAAAGCCTGATCTAATTCTGCCTTTGTCCTCACAGCTAAACATAGGCTGCACCAGCCAGTTCAGCAGCACTGCCCCGGTTCTCCTGCAGTATTCACATGATGCCGGCATGTCGTGGTTTCTGGTGAAGGAAGGATGCTTCCCAGCGTCAGCAGGCAAAGGATGTGAAGGGAACTCCAGGGAATTGAGTGAGCCTACTGTCTATTATACTGGGGACTTCGAAGAATGGACTAGAATCACCATTGCCATTCCAAGGTCCCTTGCATCCAGGTAAAGCAATCTCTCTCGTTGTAAGCCATCGCACCATGAGGTTGGCTGCTCCTGCCCAAGCAGTGGCTTGAGGCAGAAAAACAAATAACGGAGGTAGAACTACCAAAATACCAGCCTAAGTGGGTGGTGAAGTCTGTTAGTCAGTCAACCACTAATTCATTCAACAAGCATCTGGCCCTCACCTACCTGTCCCACATACAGCCTGGGCACTGGCATACAGCACTGAACAGAAGTTATGGGTTAAAAGAATGTATAGACTTTTATTTACTTAATGCCTCCTTACATAGAAGACTTGAAGTATCTTTCAACATAAACAGCCACTTTAAATAGACTACTAAAACAATATGAGAGTTTTTTTTTAAAGCCATTGATGGGAGGATGACATAACTGGACAGAGAACTTGAAGTGAGTCAGGGGCAATAGAGGAGGAACTAATTTAGCTCTCAGCTTCTTTTTTTTTTTCTTTTTTTTTTTATTACGTATTTTCTTCAATTACATTTCCAATGCTATCCCGAAAGTTCCCCCCCCCCTACCCACCCATTCCCATTTTTTGGCCCTGGCATTCCCCTGTACTGGGGCATATAACATTTGCCTGACCAATGGGCCTCTCTTTCCAGTGATGGCTGACTAGGTCATCTTTTGATACATATGCAGCTAGAGTCAAGAGCTCTGGGGTACTGCTTAGTTCATAATGTTGTTCCTCCGATAGGGTTGCAGATCTCTTTAGCTCCTTGGATACTTTCTCTAGCTCCTCCATTGGGGACCCTGTGATCCATCCAATAGCTGACTGTGAGCATCCACTTCTGTGTTTGCTAGGCCCCGGCCTAGTCTCACAAGGGACAGCTATAACACCGTCCTTGCAACAAAGGCTTGCTAGTGTATGCAATGGTGTCATCGCTTGGAGGCTAATTATGGGATGGATCCCTGGATATGGCAGTCTCTAGATGGACCATCCTTTTGTCTCAGCTCCAAACTTTGTCTCTGTAACTCCTTCCATGTGTGATTGTTTCCAATTCTAAGAATGAGCAAAGTGTCCACACTTTGGTATTCGTTCTTCTTCAGTTTCATATGTTTTACATATTGTACCTTATATCTCGCTATACTAAGTTTCTGGGTTAATATCCACTTATCAGTGAGTACATTTCATTTGATTCCTTTTGTGATTGGGTTACCTCACTCAGGATGATGCCCTCCAGGTCCAACCATTTGCCTAGGAATTTCGTGAATTCATTCTTTTTAATAGCTGAGTAGTACTCCATTGTGTAAATGTACCACATTTTTTGTATCCATTCCTCTGTTGAGGGGCATCTGGGTTCTTTCCAGCTTCTGGCTATTATAAATAAGGCTGCTATGAACATAGTGGAACATGTGTCCTTCTTACCGGTTGGGACATCTTCTGGATATATGCCCAGGAGAGGTATTGCAGGATCCTCCGGTAGTACTATGTCCAATTTTCTGAGGAACCACCAGACTGATTTCCAGAGTGGTTGTACAAGCTTGCAATCCCACCAACAATGGAGGAGTGTTCCTCTTTCTCCACATCCACGCCAGCATCTGCTGTCACCTGAATTTTTGATCTTAGCCATTCTGACTGGTGTGAGATGGAATCTCAGGGTTGTTTTGATTTGCATTTCTCTGATGATTAAGGATGTTGAACATTTTTTCAGGTGTTTCTCAGCCTTTCGGTATTCCTCGGGTGAGAATTCTTTGTTCAGCTCTGAGCCCCATCTTTTAAGGGAGCTATTTGATTTTCTGGAGTCCACCCTCTTGAGTTCTTTATATATATTGGATATTAGTCCCCTATCTGATTTAAGATAGGTAAAGATCCTTTCCCAATCTGTTGGTGGTCTTTTTGTCTTATTGACGGTGTCTTTTGCCTTGCAGAAGCTTTGCAGTTTCATGAGGTCCCATTTGTCAATCCTCGATCTTAAAGCACAAGCCATTGCTGTTCTATTCAGGAATTTTTTCCCTGTGCCCATATCTTCGAGACTTTTCCCCACTTTCTCCTCTATAAGTTTCAGTGTCTCTGGTTTTATGTGGAGTTCCTTGATCCACTTAGATTTTACCTTAGTACAAGGAGAGAGAAATGGGTCGATTTGCATTCTTCTACATGATAACAACCAGTTGTGCCAGCACCATTTGTTGAAAATGCTGTCTTTTTTCCACTGGATGGTTTTAGCTCCCTTGTCGAAGATCATGTGACCATAGGTGTGTGGGTTCATTTCTGGGTCTTCAATTCTATTCCATTGGTCTACTTGTCTGTCACTATACCAGTACCATGCAGTTTTTATCACAATTGCTCTGTAGTAAAGCTTTAGGTCAGGCATGGTGATTCCACCAGAGGTACTTTTTAAACAAAAGAATAAAGTTTCTTTGTAAAAACATGTTTATCCAAGTTCAATATTCTAGAATAAATTTATATCATCTTGTCAGTAAAAGAGAGGGATCACTAGTTTTCACTGTCATTTTAGAAAAGATAAACATTCTTCAAGTATTCTTCTAAATTATATTCTGGAGCCTTTGACTTCAGAGCTGAAGTCGTACAAGATGCTGTTTCTATTGCTTCTTGATGGTGTAACACAGAGTTGGGATGCTTACTGGTGTCACTCAGCAATACTCCACGAGTCTTTATTTCCTGGAATAAGGTAGGCTCATGCCCACATTCTTCCGGATTTGACCTAGCCTAATAAAGTGTGAGTGCATGAAGCAGTTGGCTTTTCAGAACCCAGGCACATGCTCTGAACTCCATGCAGGAACTGAAGCATGCGTCAGTCTCGGGCTCCAAGGGCAAGGAGCGGATTCCTTGCCAACCTATGCTAGATACAAAAGCTACTCAAGAAACAAACTTCTGTTGGGCTGGCAGGTTGGAAGTTGTTTGTTTCCACAAGAAACCTATCCTGTGCTCTGATATAGTGGTAACGAAAATAGCTGCTAAGCACTTGTCTGTCTGTAGCATTTTCCCACCTAATTGATCACAGATTTACTGAGCATGATCTAGCTACTCAAGCTAATTGTATTCTCCGCCTCCACCATTAGTCAAGTGCAGTCCTGTAGAATGTGGACTTTAGCTGTCAGTGAGCAAACCATCTTTGTTAGATCAAAGATGTAAAATTCTGTATGACCCTGATAAACTTTAAAGCAGAATTTTAAAATGTCAGCTATTTAAAAAAAAAAAAAACTATCCATGAAACTATTTCAATCATCAGAACCATGTCAAGTTATATACAATGTCTTCGTTTTGCGTGTCAGTGTTGTGTTGTAGTTTAGCAGAAAAAATAAGAGAGAGGGGCAAGAAGAAATGGGAAGGTCCTAGCAGTCAGGCACCTGGTCCATAGGAAGTCTGAATGTCACCCAGAAGCTTGCTAACCAGCAGTGTCTAGGACGAACAGTCTCCATGACTAAAATAGTCCTCTCTGAGAGGAATTCTCCAGTCCATTGTTCTCAGCCCCTTGCTCCACCTTGCCTACCTCCCTGCCCTGAAGAACCTTCATAAGAACCTTTCTAATGTTTGCCATCTGGGAGAGCCATGTCCTCTTGCTGCCATTCATCTGAAGCTGTCAGTGCAGCCTGCTTAATTGTTTGATTGCTTGTTTGTTTGTTTGTTTGTTTGTTTGTTTTTCTCACCTCAAACACTCTTCATGGTTACTGAAAGAATGGCCTCACAGGGCAATGGTGGTGCAAGTCTTTAATCCCAGCACTTGGGAAGCAGAGGCAGGCAGATTTCTGAGTTTGAGGCCAGCCTGGTCTACAGAGTGAGTTCCAGGACATCAAGGGCTATACAGAAAAACCGTGTCTCAAAACCATCAGAGAGAGAGAGAGAAGGAGAGAGAGAGAGAGAGAGAGAGAGAGAGAGAGAGAGAGAGAGAGGAAGAGGAAGAGGAAGAGGAAGAGGAAGAGGAGGAGAAAGAAAGAGAAAGAAGAAGAAAGCAAGCCTCAAAGCATCTCCTCCAAATTCATGGCCTTAGCTGGAGACCATCAAGTGGCCCCCTTCGTTACAATGACGAGAATATTGGATGATTTAAAACATCACTATGAAAACAGAGTTTCTCGGAGGAGTCAATCCTTTTTGGTTTCTCCCAAGCTCTGAAAAACTGTGGTTAAATCTGTTAAGTACAGTTTTTTCCTCATTGGTGGGTAGAGTAACGCAATTGGTAAGGCCACTATGAGCAGTAAGGAAAGCCCAGGCTCACGTCAGTAAGTAGGCCAAATATTCTGAAGCTCTTGATATTTGGATGTTTTCTTGAATTTCAGCTTTTGGAAAAAAAATAAATCTTCTCCACTAGAATCCAGCTTCCTGGTTACTTGGACTCCACCCAGCTTGCTGATTGACAGTATTTGTGATAGAGCCCACTGCTTAAGAGTAGTAAATATGTTCCTATTTGCCCCAAGTAAATGAGCTATCTGCGTTCTCCTTTCTGCAATATGTCGTGCTCAGGAAGCTCCAAATGCACTGTTGAAGAGCTGAGAGCCTAAGCAGTAAAACCAGGAGGCAACATGCTTACAATATTGATTAGAGCCTCACTCTTCCAGAAATAATTCTAAGAAGATTTCTTAACGGAAGAGTTCATGCTCCCATGACTTTACCTGGTTCTTGCCTGCAGAAGACAGACAGTGGCAGTGGTAAATAGATATTTGGTAAATATACATATGCCACTCCCACTTCTCATAGGCGACCCCATTGATGCACAAGAAATGTACAAATAACTTATTACAAAGGCTTTATCTCCAAATATAAATATGAGATCTTGAAAGACCCTAGTGGGAAGACCCCCACTAAAGTCCCAAGATGGCGTGTACACCCAAGGAATCACAAGAGACCATCTTGATGCAAACACACGAGGTGGTTTAATGACATAGCTCCGGGCCGACATGTGCCTCACGCAGGAGACAGAGGAGTCGACCACGAGGCTCAGAAGCTAGGGGTTTATATACAAAAAAGTTGGGTTACTTGTATGCATGTGTTGGATAACCAGTTGGTGAGTATTTTCCCTACTCCTGGCATCCTTAGTTGCCTGCAGTTCTCTGTGTGGGGTGGAGGCCTCCTGACCCTTTCCCCATCCAAGTTAGCCTGTCTATTGTTGTTGTTCTTGTTCTGGTCCTGTTTCTGGCAGCCGTGTTGGTGAGCTGTGTGTGTGTGTATTCTCACATTCCTAAGAGACTCTCTCTCACAGCAAACCCTGTCCCTCCTCGCTGACGGTCTTTCTGCCGTGTTCCCTGAGCCTCAGGTGCAGGAGCTGTCTCAGTTGGGACTGGGCTCCACAACTTGGCATTTTGATTGGTTGTGGTTTTCTGTAATTGTCTGTCTGTTCCAAAGGGAAGTTTCCTCAATAAGAAGTAAGAATATACTTACCTGTGGGTATGAAAAGTAGTATTTAGAGTGTAGTTAGGAACCCACAACACCACTTTAATAGACATTTACTTAAACTAGTATGTCTGTATATCAAATAATTATTGTGTTTCCGGGCTACAACCTCATGAGGATAGCTCACCTTTGAGGACAGCTGCATCAACAGATTTCAACTATTTCATGTTTCTTTCCTTCCCAAACAATTTATGATTCAGGACAGAACTTACCTTCCTCATATTTTGTCTACTGCTCTTCAGGCAAGACCTGGTACCTAGGGGCCACACCCAGTGCTCTCTCGATCCTTCTCAAGCTCTTCTTATGCCAGCAACTTTGATGACACTAATTTACTTGTGTTCAAACCCAATGTTGAATCACCAGTGTTGAGACCAGAAGCAGGTATCAGTTGCTAGGTACAATGTGAAGATATACAAGCAATTGCCCAGGCGTGAAGCCTCACTCCATTTGATACTCCCAACTCAGATGGTCCCAGTGATTTTTCTTTGTTTTCTCACAAGTAGCAGTGCTGATAGGCATCCCATCTGGTTACTGAGAAGTCTCAGAATGAGAATCGAAGAGCTTTAAAGCGAGATTGGAAGGAATGAGGCAGCCATGAGCAGCAGTGGAGCTGTCTGTACAGGCTCTCCCCTTCCGTTGTCAATGCCAAATAGCCAGAGTCCCTTTATGTGTCCCAACAAAAATCATTGTATTTGATGGCCTCAAAAGACTGACAAATAATTTTTTGGAACAAAGGAGTCCAGAGGGAGCAGTGGGGAACTAAGAGAGCATTATGGCCAGTAAACACGATCAAAATAGAAAATGTCATATTCATACATGAAATTGTCAAATCATAAATGATTTTTTTCAAATGGCCTCTCTAAAGATAAGCATAAAATTAACATAATGGAAGGGTGAAAATTAACTAAAGAATAATCTTGGGTTATTACTAAAAGAGCATGGGATAGGAAAATACACAAAAATCTATGATATATCTAACATCAAAGGAATTCTTAGAAAAATTTGTAAGGCCATTGTAACTATTTCCTCCTGGATGTTAAACTATTCATGCTGAAGAAGAAATCAGGCAGGTTTGAGAAGCAGGCATGACACTCAGAGGCATAATAGTTTGTCTGAGCCCTTCTGCATTCCTTTGTTTGGTGAGATGTGGCTGTAAGAACAGACCTGTTTCTCCCAACAGCAAGACCAGATTCCGATGGATCCAAGAGAGCAGCTCTCAGAAGAATGTGCCCCCGTTTGGCTTAGATGGGGTGTACATATCTGAGCCTTGTCCCAGTTACTGCAGTGGCCATGGAGACTGCATCTCGGGGGTGTGTTTTTGTGACCTGGGGTACACAGGTAAGATCCCTGGTTTATCATTCTCAGTGTTGAAGAATTGTAGAACTTGGGCATTCAGGCACTTGAGCTGCTAGATGCCCTGTGGTCTCGAGCTACCTAAAAAGAAAACCTGCTAAGTCTCACGCCCTAGAGCGAATGTGTTTGTTATTTGAAAGCAATCATACTGACCATTGCGTCAGTCCTAGATCAGGTCAAACATTACAGTAAACACTTTTGTTTTTAATCTCATTTGATTCTAAGAATGAATAACTGTACCACAGCACTGTTGACCCTGTTTACATTTGAGGAAACTGAGGCAGAGAATGGATTTTTGTTTTTAAACAATTCTTGGGTCACGTAGCTCAGCATTGCTAGAAATGGACCCTGCCTCTGCTCATACAATCATGCAGTCTCAGAAACCCAAACCAAGGTCTTAACGGCATGTGTGCAGGGTCTCCCTGAGCTCTTGAGAATGAATATATACTTGAAATATGCTTTTCTCCATTTAAAATTAAACTGCAACATAAAATTCTAAGCCTAAAACTATCAAAAATAAAGAGCTTTATATAAGAGAAGTTGTTTTTGCAACATTCACCTTTGGGTGTTACCATAGCAAAAGTTTCAAGAGAGCCGAGATTAAAGCATAAAATTGGAGAAAATATCTTAAGCTACAAAATCTTTTTCTAAAGTTTTTCTGGCAGCAGCATCAAAAGGCTCCTTCTCAGCTTGTCAGTACTTGGGCCTTCATCTGGCAAGCAACCAAAGACAGACTGGCTCGCTCTTGCAAGCCTCTGTGTGTAACAGAGTTTCAAGGACAGCATTTTAAAATTCTGTATTGCCCTTCCTTACAAGACTCTTATAGAAAGACAGTGAATGGGCGGCTTCAATGTGGGCAAGATCTCTGCTCCCACAAACCCTCTAGGTAGGAACAACCGTGGACGTCCATCATTACCAGCATCAGGCTTCATTTGATGGTAAATAAGTTACAAAGGCTGGAAGATGGCTCAGAGCTCATGCTGCCCTTGCAGGGAGCTGAGTATAGTTCCTAGCGCCCACGTCAGTGGCTTACAACCCTATGTGTGTCCAGCTCGTGGGGGTTCTGATACCTCCAGCTTCCACAGGCTCCTATATTCATTTGTACAGATGTACATACATGCAGAGAAACACACATACATATGGTTTGTAAAAATTAAAAGTCCTTTTTAAAAGTTAGAAATTGAAAGAAAAAAAATGGCGAATCTCGTTGATTTGTTTGTTTTGTTGCTTTGTGACGGCGTCTCATGCAGCCCAAGCCGACTTTGACCTTAGAAGGTGTCCAAGGATAGCCTTGAACTTCAGATCTCCTTTTGTCTGTCTCTCAAGTGCTGGGATTTCTGGTATACACCACACTCCTGACACCAATGTTTATGTTAGTAATAGTGGCTGTCTTTAGGCAGACGGTTGCATAATAAAGGCTCTTCCTTGCCCACACGTCAAGTATATCTTGAATACTTAGTGATTCCAAGGAAACTTGTACATGTATGCTTCTCTCCCCTGCAGCTGCACAAGGAACCTGTGTGTCAAACACCCCTAACCACAGTGAGATGTTCGACAGGTTTGAGGGGAAGCTAAGCCCACTGTGGTACAAAATCACCGGGGGTCAGGTTGGCACGGGCTGTGGCACCCTCAATGACGGCAGGTCCCTCTACTTTAATGGCCTTGGGAAAAGGGAAGCCAGGACAGTCCCACTGGACACCAGGAATATCAGGCAAGTTGTCGTCGATTCGAGCATTTCTTTTGAATATAGTGGACTATTGTTATGGGATATCTTGTGTAGTATTTCTACCTGTGGATTACAGTATGTAAAATATGAAGCTTAACGTAAGCTGCATGATAAAATAGATGGGCAATGTGAACAGATGACACTAGAGTTTGATATTAGCATACACTTGTTGCCCAGGCCTCTATGTCTAATATATATAATTTTTCACCTTAGTTTTCAAAAGCTCTGCATTATCTTATGAGTTCTGTAAACTCATATATTCTTAATGTAAACTGATGGGGCAAATGTATTTCCAACTTGGGATTTGATGTCTGAAACGATTCCTCCATGAACTTGGGCAAGCCATTTGTGGTCATTTACTGAAAAGTGGCCTCCATAAACATGAGATGCTTACCCTGCCACCTACTGGTAGAACCGAGAACTGTTTGGCTCTAAGGTCAAGTGACATAGTAGTAGCACACCTAAAAGGAAACTGCTTTTTTACATCAATTAAATTACGTGGAAATTAGAAGGAAAGAAACGAGGAAAAATGAATAAATTTTAGGCAAAGTCTTTACTAAACCTGCAGTGTTGCCTTTCATATTTTCCTGTCTTGTCTGTCCACGTCCCCTCAGCATCCTGTCTTCAAAGCTCTGCCTGCCCAGCAGGATCACGGCTGAGGCACAGTTTACACTGGGTGCCAGCTCCCTGGAAGTCAGTGTCAGATGGGCTGGCTGCCCTTCAAGGGGCTTCAGCTTCTCAGCTTCATTGTTCCCCTCACCTTGAGTTTCCAAGGTTACATTATCTGGACATTTTGTAATTGATCATGAAATTACATCAGCTATCACGATAAAATAGGGTTCACCTGTTTTCTTTAGATCTTTATACAGAATGAGGTTGTTGTTCACATCACTTAACATGTTAAATGTTTGCCAGCATGACTTACTATTATCTTTATTATATCTGGCGTTAAAAGTGGTACTTGAGAATGACAGGAATTTTTATTTTTATTTTGTTTGTAACTAAACTGAAGTTTGTGTGTTTGTTTGGTTCTCGCAGACTTGTTCAGTTTTATATACAAATTGGAAGTAAAACATCAGGGATTACGTGCATCAAACCACGGGCTAGAAATGAGGGTAAGCTGAAGTGTGTCTTAAATTTTTGTAACTTAGTTTTTGCGGTTTATATGTTGACGAGGTGCCTATGCATGTGTGTCTGTGTGCCATGTGTGTACTGGTGCTTGTGGAAGCCAGCTCCCTTAGAACTGAAGTTACAGATGGTTGTGATCCACCATGTGGTTGCTGGGTATTGAACCCAGATCCTCTGGAAGAGCAGCCAGTGCTCTTAACTGCTGGGCCATCTCTCCAGCCCCAGGCTACTGTCTTTCTATAGAAGTTATAGCAACTTTAGCTAATTAGCCTTTGTTTTCCTCCCAAAGTCTGATGTGGATTTTACAAACTGCTACTTCCATTTCCTTAGATCATACCTGCCCTCCGTTCTGTGTTCTGCTTCAATAGAAAAAGTGGCTGTGCAGACCCCCACTCCAATAGCTTCTCGAGTTTCCTAAGCCTGAAATCCATGACTGCCCTGGGTCCAGACAGAAACAAATGACAATTGTTTTAGTGAGTTCTACTTCTCTATAGCTCCCAAAGAGAGGGGGAAACAGTAGGAGAGATTTTTGTATTCAGTGTGAAGACTGAACTTGTTTGTACAGAAAATTTTTGAATTTTATATTAAACTATGCTTCTGCTCTTGGACATTCTGGAGGGGACAGAATCCTTGTTCTTTTCTGAGTACCTATTTGCCATAGATACTACTGTCCTGGAACTGTTTATGAGGAGTGGAGAGGGAGGCAGAGTGGCCCAGGAACTTACACATGCATAGAGATAGAAAGTAGACAAACCAGGATTTGAACCACCAACTCCAGGATGTATGCCCTTGGCATCATATGACTGATCCTCCCTTTTCCTGACCTAAACTCTACTCTTACTCAGTCCTTTTGGTTCCCACTTTTCTCTTAAAGAAATCCAACAGCAGCCTTGAAATATAAGTGGCTCCAGCATTCATGTGGGTATGCTAGGAGTCCTTCAGGAGCCCTGTATATGGCTGGTTCTAAGCACAGAATCTAGACTTCTCCGATGGTTCTGGCACCGAGCTATATCATCTTAAAACAGCATTGGCTTTTAAATCATCAGTAACAAACTTAGATGTAAACAAACATCTAAGTTTGTTACTGTGTCAGGCTGTGGCTATATATGATGCCCTGGACCAAACAGAACCCGCTAGTCAGCAGACTGTGGAGAGCCCTGCTTAACACTAATCTTCTCTGTGCCATCCCTGTCTGAAGGTTTCAATGATTTCCTGTGACTGTCTTAATGTTTTTACTCTAATTATGCAAATCATGCTTTTGCTGAGGAAGCAGTCTAGAAACTTTAATAGGCCATGTTGTATTCCTTCATGTCCTTTACAGATGTGTATGCAGTCTGGTTTTTTTTATTAGATATTTTCTTTATATACATTTCAAATGCTATCCCGAAAGTTCCCTATATCCTCCCTCCACCCTGTTCCCCTACCCACCCACTCCTGCTTCTTGGCCCTGGCGTTCCCCTGTACTGGGGCATATAAAGTTTGCAATACCAAGGGGCCTCTCTTCCCAGTGATGGCCGACTAGGCCATCTTTTTATGCAGTCTGTTTTAAGTCTGATATGTTGTGGGTACTGCAGATAAAATATCACCACAATGTTACCACCTATGCAACAGTCACAATGAGCTAGGTTATGCTGCAGTAACAAATAACCCTTTAAAACAAAATAAAAATACAATGTTTTCTTTATTGTGCTACATTTTCTTCATGGATTATCTGATGTGCTCATTCCAAAATGCTGAGTATCTGCTGAGTGCTGTCAGCCATGTAACAGAGAGAAAGAACCCCAGGTGTAGGCTGAGAAACAGACCACAAAAATGGCCACCCAACAGCCAGGTCTAGTTAAAACAAAAAATCCCTCGGGGAGTAAACTATGACAAAAAGTAATGAAGAAGATGCGAGATTTGGAGAGAACTACAGAAGCGAACTGTTGAAATGGAAAGCAAGGCACATAGGGACCGTGACTTTGATAGTGCAGTCTGGCTGCCATCGAAGCAAGCAAATGACAGCTGATAAGTTTAATCCAACGGAAGTTGAGTGTTGCAAAAATTCCATATTTGTACCCCTGTTTGTATATAAGATTTAAAAAGGCTTTGTGAGTAACATATACTTATCATTGGCATAAAACATAGTCTGTACTTGCTACAGATGCCCTTTGCACTGTGGGGCTAGTTCTCCTTAGGCTCCCTTTAGGAACAAGCAGTTTGTTCTCAGCTAGCCCTGAGCCATTTCCTTAGACTTGGTGTTATCCATAATTCACATCCCATAGGCATTTCTCACCCTCTCCCTGAAGCCTGGCTGTTAGCATGTAAATCTGGCTAAATCCTTGAGCAAATCTCTCCCAGGGATGAAAGTGAAGACTCTTTACTTACTCAAGCTGAAGCATCAATTTACATATTTGGAATTAAAGTCAAAATTAGGCTGTCTTCAATAAGAGTAGGCAGAATGCAGATGGAGTCATAGTTTAAAAAGAGAAATAAATGCCTTACATGCTTTAAACATTCAGTAGAAGTGCTAAAATGACTTGGCTTATTCAAATGTACAATGTGTTAGATGACACAGTTAATGAGGCTTAGCAACTGGCATAGACTGTGGATATTGCTGCTCTCCTCCTGACGTTCCTCCACTCACGTGCTGGTCTGGGAGGCCCTCCCTCATCCCAGTTCAGGATTAAAGTTTCATCTCTGTAGACCTCATTGCTGCATGCATTTCTCCTGAGAAAGCTATTGAGGGGGTAAGGCAAAAGCAAGCTGCAAATGGAAGACACGCCTCCTGAGCATGCCTCTCATGTTCTGATGACCGCCTCAGATCTTTCAGAATCTGCATTTGCTAACATGCAAATTCTGATTTAGGGGGATTGGGATGGTATACTGCATAACAAGTTTTCATAAATCAAGTGCCTGAAAGTAACAAATGTGTGTTGCCTTCTCCAGCAAGGCAGGAGAAGACACTGCTCAGCTGATGGGCTCTAGGTCAGGGTCTCTCATGAGGGCTTCAGTCAAGGCAATGGACACATGGGACAGATGTTGGGGAACTCTGCTGAGGGATGGGTGATCTGTTTGAAGAGCAGGCCAGAGGCTTTGTCCAGATCTCTCCATCCTTCCAGACCTGCCCACAGACTGTTAGAACATCTTACACATGTGTCTACTTCCTCATAGCCACAGAGCCAGAAGGAGGAAGACCCAAAGCCTTTCCTTTTTCCTTTTTGTACTGCTAAAAGGGCTCACACATTGTTTAGTGAGCCCTGAACTACTGAGCTCCACTCCAGGCTAAATGCGATGCCTTTTTGTTGTTCTTGTGGGTTGTTTGTTTTTCGAGACAACATTTCTCTGTGTAGCCCCAGCTGTCCTGGAACTCACTCTGTAGACCAGGCTGGCCTCGAACTCAGAAATCCGCCTGCCTCTGCCCCCCGAGTGCTGAGATTAAAGGCATGTGCCACCACTGCCCGGCTCAGTGTGATGCTTTTAATGGCCAAATTTCAAAAGCCACATGGCTCCTACCATATTCTGTTCATTAGAAGTAAGTTACTTAAACCCCTCTGAACTCAGAGGAGAAAGATTTAGTCTCCACTTTTTTTTTTAAAGATGTATTTATTTATGTACAAGAAGGCTCTATGTGTATGTATGCCTGTATGACAGAAGAGGGCATCAGAGCCCCCTTATAAATGGTTGTGGTCCACCATGTGGGTGCTGGGAATTGAACTCAGGACCTCTAGAAGAGTGGCCATTGCTCTTAACTGCTGAGCCATCTCTCCAGCCCTGAGTTCCTAAGGAGAGAAGCATCAATGAAGTTGTGAACATACTAAAACTACTGCAGATAGAGCACCTTTTCAGATGGTGCAGATGATCTGTATTTCCATGATGTTTCATTTGGAAAACTTCAGTCCCCCTTCTACAGTGGCCGCTCCTACTCATCTACCCTACCCCACCTCTTCTCTCCTTTCCCCTACCTCTCCCGTCTCCTTTCCATTTCTTCTCTGATGGAATATAAACTACATAAATTCAAATCAATAGCCACAGAAAATGAAATTTTTGAAGTGTCTACACTCTTCGACATCCAACATATTAGGACATATTTTGAATAAACACTGAGAACTACTGTGTAGTGCTTTTGCCAGACAGCACCCTGGGCAGACTCAGATGAAGGCTGGAACCCAGATTCGTTTCCTTCCTAAGGCTTCATGTGACTCTCGGCTCTCCTGCCGTGTGGCTGCCCCTCAGTCAGCAGCACCTCTAACTCTCCATCACTGTGGCTGGGTGCGGTCCAGCACACACCTGTTCTCTTCCTTCTCATTCTTTCTCTTCCTCTCAGAACTTGACAGATTCTGTTGTAAACATACAGGCTCTCTGAGAGTTCTAGCTTTTCATAGATTTGTCACTGTTCCTGGCACTGTTGCCTGTCAGGAGGAGCACCTGTAATGTCATGTACTGCCAATTGGCACTGAGCTACTTGCTCTTCAGCATAATATTTCTCAAAACTTTGTGCTAATTAAGTCTTTGTTATTTAATATTACAATGGATGGAGGCACTCTGGTTAGTCTATATATTTTTAAAGTCAAATATACCATATATGATTCATAATTTTTCAAGAGTTAAAATGTAATAAAAGATATAACAGATAAAACTTTATTGGGAATAATTTCTATAAATGCTTAAAAACTAGTGAATATTCAATACCAATTTACAAATAAGTATAGAATATGCCATTAGACAGATGCACTCTGCTTTCTCCCACAGATATATATTCATATATATACTCATATGTATATATACATATATAGATGGATATATCCATCTATATATAGGATATCTACATATATAGGACATCCATACACAGACACACACATATCCATATGTATATTTATGTATAATCCCATAACCTTACCCATAGCAGTTTTCTCCTTTGTTGATCATTAGCCTTCCCATTTGTCCCCTTTTAAATGACAACATTTCTAGAAGTAGCAGCAAGGGCGTGACATCCCTTGCACACAAATGTGCAGCTCCACAGATCTTGTCACCTTGTCACAGGGGTGGAGTTGAGGGAACAGATGGCTCAGGCACAAGGAGGGGTGGCACAGAGAATAGGAAAGAGAAGCGACATTGGAGAGACCTGAGTCTTGCTTTTTGGCTCTTGACTAATCTGGTCTTGTTCAGGTTTCACTAACCAAGGTCTGTCAGAGTATGAAGTATTGGTTAAAGGGTGCTCTGCCCAACAGACTTCCCGGCTAAGCACAACTCACTGCCTACTGCCTCAGCAGCAAGCAGCACACGCAGCTCCTCCCGTGCCAGAGAAATTAAGATATTTCTTAGGAGAATATAGTGATGACCTGAGACTTTGTGATGCTCAGGCTGGAGTCCACATTTCAAGTGCACGCACAGGAGCAGCTCCCTAACCAGCTCACTCATCACTCCTACAGAGCTGAGTGGTCTCTGAAGGAGCTTATGTAGTTCTTGTCTCCATTTACTGGGAGTGAGTGCATTAGAAACTGTCAGGAAATTGATGGGCCTTTGAGTCTACTAATTCATGCCTTGTAAGTTAGATGGATGAGTGTTCCCTCTCTGAGACACAGTCTGAAGTTGCTGCAGTTTTGCTGTTTAAAACAGACTGTTCCTTGCCTCTAAGAACGCTGTCTTAGTCATTGAATTTATGTCTTGTAACTCAGGGCTTGTTGTTCAGTATTCCAATGATAATGGGATACTTTGGCATTTGCTGAGAGAGTTGGATTTCATGTCATTCCTGGAGCCACAGATCATTTCCATTGACCTGCCCCGGGAAGCAAAGACACCTGCCACAGCTTTCCGGTGGTGGCAGCCGCAGCATGGTGAGTCACTGCTCTTTCCAACATTCCTGATGACTTTATTAAAAAAAAAAGATCACATAGCATCCATATCCAATGTGTAATATATAAGTGTGTTAATTTACTGTCAATTTCCAGACAATTTGATTTAAAATCATGGTCACGGAGATATTCCTATTGCTGTGTAATGAGCCTGCTCCAACTGCTGCTGTTCATTTGATTGCAGGGAAGCATTCGGCCCAGTGGGCTTTGGATGATGTCCTTATAGGAGTGAATGACAGCTCTCAAACTGGATTTCAAGATAAATTTGATGGCTCCATAGACTTGCAAGCCAACTGGTATCGAATCCAGGGAGGCCAAGTTGATATCGACTGCCTCTCTATGGACACTGCCCTTATATTCACTGAAAACATAGGTATATATTGCTGCCGTATAACAGAAAGATATTTGATTAACTGCAGGACTAAATTAACTAAAACTCAAAAGAAATTTTCTACTATAAAATTATGTGTTTAACTTCCTTTGCTGATGGAGGGTGCGGTGTGCATCGTCCTCCAAATGACCTGGGCACCTGGGCCTGACAGAACTTTGTTTCTTGGAACATGAGGAGGAGGAAGATGACTTACAGGCAGAGAAATGTGTCAGAGGACATTCCTGTATTTTGCATTTGCAGAGTTGAAAGTTTATGACTCTGTGAGTCCTTCTTAAGGTAGCAAAGGTCTTCAGCTTCATAGTCTACCATGTTTCTGATTCCATGGTGACAATATAAAAACAGTAGATATGAGAAGAAAAATCAATGCAAATTTGAGGCCCTAAACACAAACCATTATTGGGTTTTTTGTAGGCAATGTGCTCGCAATCATAAGCATCATAGAAGAGAATACTGCTGTTAATCCTTTGTTCTTGGTGTTGTTGTCTGCATCCTTGGTAGGAAAACCTCGCTATGCTGAGACCTGGGACTTCCATGTGTCAGCGTCAAGCTTCTTACAGTTTGAAATGAACATGGGCTGCAGCAAGCCTTTCAGTGGTGCCCACGGCATACAGCTCCAGTACTCTCTGAACAACGGCAAGGACTGGCAGCTTGTCACCGAAGAGTGTGTCCCTCCAACCATTGGCTGCGTGCACTACACAGAGAGTTCAACTTACACATCAGAAAGAT
Organism: Mus musculus; assembly: GCF_000001635.26. Taxonomy (NCBI): domain Eukaryota; kingdom Metazoa; phylum Chordata; class Mammalia; order Rodentia; family Muridae; genus Mus; species Mus musculus. The sequence continues at coordinate 21,978,832 of NC_000071.6, read as the reverse complement.
TCCAGAACTGGAGGCGGGTCACGGTCTACCTGCCACTCGCCACCAAGTAAGACTTGGCACTTGACTTCACGTTCGGTTTCTGTCACCTAATTTGAAAATAATGGTGATTTCAATGGGGAATAGTGCTCGCTGGGGTGATTATGCAAGGAGTGGCCTGGGAAGGAGCATGGTACACGGGGCCTCAGACTGCTGTTTAAATGTAACTAGAGAGTTCTAAAAGCTGTTCTGTGGTAACTTCCTCACTCGATCATTCCCTAGTTGGATTCTCAGCTCTGCTATGCACCAAGCCTATTACCCTGCAATAAGTCTTTTTATGTGTTAAATACATATAGAAATATCTTTTCCTGGTATAGTTCAGATAGGACATGCAACCAAAAAATAGGAAGAAATACTTTATTAATTTTTGTTAATATTTGTCTGAAATAGTTTTCCATGGACCCCAATGCCTAAAACAATGCCCATTTATGCCTCATTTATTGATTTTTGATACATTTATTGAATACCTATTTATTTTTAGTATTCTGATACCTAATGAATAAACTGATGCTAGACCGAACACTATTACTTAGGATGGCACACATCTAAGCACCTGCATCCACCATCATGAGTACCTTGGACTTGACAGTGCATGGGTGAGTGACCATCATAGTGTTGGGCAGAGTAATGATGACATTGCATTTCCACCTCAAAACCACCATGCCTGTCAGTGCCTCAGATTGAGGAAGATCCTGTCCTGAGAAACAGCACTACCGAGAGTCAGTCTTTGATAGACCATGTTCTAGAGTCCAAATAACTAAGTCTTTTCTGTGCAGCCTGTTACTCGGTAGTAGCTGCTGTTGTTCTAGAGAAAGTTCTCTTATGACCTAGTGTATTGTTTGCTCTCTCGCTGCTCTTACAAAATACCTGACGAAAGGTATTTAAGGGAGGATTTATTTTATGTCACAGTTCCAAGGTAAAGTCCAACCTGGCAGGGACCTTATAGCAGCTGGCCACACTGCATCTACAGGTGAGACCCTATAGAAGTCAATGTCTCTGCTCTGCTTTCTCCTTAGTCAGGGCCCTGACTCGCCCATGGCACTGCCCAATGTCCAGGGTGGAGCTTCCCTCTTGTCTTAGTCAGGGTTTCTATTCCTACACAAACATCATGACCAAGAAGCAAGTTGGGGAGGAAAGGGTTTATTCCACTTACAGTTCCACATTGCTGTTCATCACCAAGGAAAGTCAGGACTGGAAGTCAAGCAGGTCAGGAAGCAGGAGCTGATGCAGAGGCCATGGAGGGATGTTACTTACTGGCTTGCCTCCCCTGGCTTGCTCAGCCAGCTCTCTTATAGAACCCAAGACTACCAGCCCAGGGATGGCACTACCCACAAGGGGACCTCCTCCCTTGATCACTAATTGAGAAAATGCTCCACAGCTGGATCTCATGGAGGCATTTCCTCAACTGAAACTCCTTTCTCTGTGATAACTCCAGCATGTGTCAAGTTGACACACAAAACCAGCCAGTACACCTCTCCATTTAAATCTCTCTGGACACACTCTCATAGATATTCCCAGAGATGTGTTCCAGGGGGATTCTAGATCCTGGGAAGTTGATAATGAAGACTAGTCATTGTGCTTACTATATTCCAAATAGCATACTCTACACACTATAGAAAATAGGGAGCTGTATCCAGTTCTTAGCTTTAGAGACAGTGTGTTCAGAATCAACATAGAAAATGCAAGTACAATAGGACCCCACTTAGGGTTTCTATGTAAGGCTCCAATTTTTCCTTTGTTAAGCCTTTGGTCCTTTTCCTAGTGCCTAACACTAGTAGAAGGCTGAAAGCAAGTGCTAAAATTCCTCATGAACTTCAAAAACAGAAATCATGATTTATTTCCAGAAAACATTTCTGTGTCACACAAGTTGACTTTCCTATGGGAGAAGTGGCAGAATGTTTGGATAGCATTCATTCTGTTCTCTCGAGGATACCAGAGGAGAGAACATTTGCTGCTTAATTACTACTTAGTATGCAGATAAAAGCATCTCAAAGGAGAGGAAGCTGGGCTGTGGAAGAGGGTGCTTCATGGAGAAATAAAACAGATACCCATGCTTTCAAGACTGCCTAGCAAACCAACATTGTGGGTTTTGTTTTTTGTTTGTTTGTCTGTTTGTTTTTGGTTAGTTCTCCCAGGACTCGGTTCAGATGGATTCAGACCAACTATACTGTTGGAGCAGATTCCTGGGCTATTGATAATGTCATCCTGGCCTCGGGCTGTCCTTGGATGTGCTCAGGACGAGGGATCTGTGATTCGGGGCGCTGTGTGTAAGTTCATAAATGGCCGCTTTCCTTGTTTGCAGTACCACAGTGAAAGTGGCTTGTTGACGTCATAATAAATGATGCTGTTTCTCCTCCTGCTTGTTGGTAGGTGTGACCGGGGCTTCGGTGGACCCTTCTGTGTTCCTGTTGTTCCTCTTCCCTCCATTCTAAAAGATGATTTCAATGGGAACTTACATCCTGACCTTTGGCCTGAAGTGTACGGGGCAGAGAGGGGCAATCTGAATGGCGAAACCATCAAATCCGGAACATGTCTGATCTTTAAAGGGGTAAGCGGGGAGTCCTGCTCCTCTCGTCCCGAGACCCACTGCTGAACACAGATGCATTTCTGGGGCTCTTCCCTGTTATTTCATGCACAGCCGCTGCCTTCTGCACACCCTGTCTTATAAAGCACATTCATTTCTTTCTTTCTTTCTTTCTTTCTTCCTCCCTCACCTCCCCACTTCCATCTTATCTCTGAAATAAAGTCTTGCTATGTCTAGTATGCTCATTTTTAATAGTCATTTGCACATAACATTTTCCCTCTTTGGAGATCAGACTTTTCTTACTTTCTGCTGGAGTTAATACATAAGAGTACATATGTACATAATCTTTAGAATTTGGTTACTAGAAGGGAGAACTTCATATCACTGAATTTTTATCTTATAGTATTTGTAAACGATTTTATGAAATCTTTTCTTTTGTTCTTTTTCATTGTTGTGGTTGTTGTTATTCTTTTTTTGTAAACTTCTTCCTGCCAGGAATGGAGTAGAATCTTTACTTAAAGGTGACTTACAGAAAACAAGGCAGTTAAGTCATGTTAACTTGCACTCTCAGACATTGTTAATACACCCTTATAGTCTACTCTAGATGTCTAGTTAGAGAAGTGTTAAACAGCCGAATGATGCTCTGTGCTTAGCTGACACCTCTCCATGTGTGAATGCATGCCACATCCCGTCCCTCTCAGCAAGGAGAAATTGACTAATCTAGGTGTGTAAATGAAGTCCTTGACAAAAGTCTGCATGGGTGTCTGTATAACCTTAATGAGTCAGACTGAGCACTAAGAAAATTAGACACCCTGGAACTTTTTCAATTATAGCTAATAGTTGCCAGTTAGCATACTTACTTGAATCCAAATTTTCCTCAAGTTTTGCATGAGTATAGAAATTCTTTCTGACCTGAGAGATCTATAAGCCCCCAAGAGTGCTAGTGGACCAGAGACATGAAACCCCTGGTTTACAGGGATTAGTCTTGTCTAAGAACATGGAGGGCCCATGACTGCCAACTTGACTCACCCCATTCCAAGCAGCTGACAAAACCAAAAGACAGAAGCCTTGCAACTTTGCTTGCTTCAAAGGTCTTCACCTGGTAAATTTTCAAGCAATAGAATTACCCTAGTCCTTAAGACTTACAAGTAGGAAAGGCACATAGGCTCTGTTTTCCCTTCAACCATGCAAATGCAAGGGCAGTCGAGCATTATGTCTTACACGTATTATCCATCAGCTCTGCAAGATGTAGACAGCTCAGAGTGCACCATGCAGGAGGCTGCAGTTTGACCTACAAAGGCATTCTTTCATGAAGAGGGGAAATGATAGTCCCTTTTGATGTTACAGATTCAGGAGTATTCTCTGCTATTAAAACAACTTATTAGATACAAAAGAAATTTTCGTACTGGGCAAAGGTGGATCCCTGAACCTGGTGAAAGAAGGGGACGGAAACCAGTGTCTGGGCAGAAACTGTGGTTGATGGCTCCACCACATAAGAGCCGGTGTCAAGTGCTAAGCCAGTACTGCCAGCAAGAAAGAGGGAGCCTTGAGATTACATAGCATACCCAGTCTCCTAGGGAAAGCAGTGTAAAGTGGTCCTTGCACAGTGGCCGGGCTCGTCCTTCAGACGGACCAGCTTCGTACTTAGATTCCATTGCCAGCAGGTAATAATCTTACTCTTAGTGCAAGCAAAGAATATCTGTTAGTGGGAGCTCTGAGCTGCCTGCGGGGGCCACCTTTGCTCACAACCCTAGTTCCCACAGGATCCTGGGCTAGAAAGGTACTTGAGGTATTATGCTTGCATATGCTGAAGGAGGAGGGGAAACACACCAAGCAAAACATGGAAGACAGGCATCGATTAGGCACTGAACTAAGGTCATGAATTGTTATGAAGGTCGTGAAGGAAAAAGGAAATATATTGGTACACAGCCTTTCATAGTTACCTTCAGTTCCAGAAGTTTATGATTATAATGTGTAAAGAGATGGGAATAAATGAGTAGTGTTTTTTATTAGACTTCCTAAATATCTCTTGGATTCTAAATGCAAAATGAAATTATTTCTTCCTTTTAACCAAATTAAAGATGAGTTAATAGATAAAACACTTCTCTCCTCTCTCTCTTTTTCCCTCTATCTTCCTCTCTCTTTCTACCTCCCTCTCTCTTCTTCTCCTCCTTCTCCTCCTTCTCCTTCTTCTCCTTCTTCTCCTTCTTCTCCTTCTCCTTCTTCTCTCTCTCTCTCTCTCTCTCTCTCACACACACACACACACACACATTTGCAACATGAGAATAATATCTTCCTCTTTGGAATACTTACTAAAATGTCTGTTAAAACCCAGCATGTGGTAAGCATTCAAACATGTTTGCTATTGCAGCTATTAGGGACAGTGGTCTGTAATAAACGTGAAGTGGGGGGAGCTCTTTACTTTGCCTAGCTAGTACAATGGTGGGCCTTTGTTTGTTGATAATTAGGAAATGAGTTGGTAGCATTACAGCCTCAGACTAAAGTCACTTGGCTCAGCAGGCTTAGCTGAGAAATTGAAAGCCTGTTTGGACCTTGGAATCTTTGCATAGTGAAATGCAACTCAGTGGCTGTCACCACAGTCCTCTCTATCCTTGAACACACACAAAAAAAAAACAAAAACAAAAAAAAAACAAAAACAAAATGAAACAACAACAACAACAAAAAAAAACCTTCTGAGATGGCCAGTCCAGGCAACCAGAAGTAGTTAATTAGCAGAAAAAATTACTAAAGCTAATGTGATCATTTTCCTCATTGTGTGGCATCTCTGCATGAGTGGTTACAGTCTAGGCAGGGCGACCTGCTTTCCTTCTGCCTTATTTAACTTAGCCAACTGGGGCGTCCTGTCAGCCTGAAGGAGAGCCTCCTGGGGCTGGCAGGGCAGGCAACGCAAGCAATGAGTTCCCAAGACTCCTCAGAGCCCTGGAAAAGTTAGCTATTAGTTCTTGGCCTCCAGCAGGAAAGCGCTGCACATTTTTTTTTATCTTTTCCCTCCTCCCTTCTACAATGTGCTGTGATCAAAGGAGTCTATTTTAAAAACTCCAGTAGTGGACAACGTCATCACTTTTGTACCACTTTTAATAAGAGCCACAGAAAAGTCTGAGTTAGCAGTGGACAGTGACATTGTGTTGCTTAAACACAGAAAATGAAGACCTCTCCCTTTTCCTTTTAAGCTGGACAAAACATTACTGCTCGTCATATGTAACCGTCATTATGTCTAACTATGTAACTATCACTCCGCTAATTAATGCAAGGTAAGTAATATAATGAAGGAGTTCTGCCAGTGAAGTCAGGTTCCTTTCTCTTTGTTTCCAGGAGGGACTAAGAATGCTTATTTCCAGAGATCTAGATTGCACCAATACTATGTATGTCCAGTTCTCTCTCCGATTTATAGCGAAAGGTAAGCTGTTCCCGGGGCACAAATCATTTCCCTCCAAAAACCATTGTCCCATGCACTATCTCTCCTCCCTAAAGAGGTTGCCCCCATAACGGCCCTCAAGTTTCACTGTTCACAAGTAGTCTTTAATACAAGTTTGTCTTACCATAGTGGTGAGATAACTACTGTTGTAAACTGTTAATATAGATGGGGTTACCGTGCTGGTAGGTAAACTCACCACCGTGTTCTCGAACCTCGCCACCGCTGCATTCCAACTATCAGAAACTTTAAGTTAAAAATTATTCATTTATCAACACATGGGGTTAATTTTATAGATGTAAATCCTCCCAAAACACAACTCAGTCTCCCTGACTTTTCATACCTAACTAAATAATTTTCTTTCTAAATAATGTCACTGTGGATATAAGACATTTTCAAATGATTTTTATTTATATTCCCTTGATTCAAATGTTTTGACTTTAGCAAAATGGATGTCAGCAGAATGAATAAGTTTTAATTTTAATTTGATATCTCCTAGGTATAGAGGAGAGAGAGAATGAATGAATGAATGAATGAATGAATGAATGAATGATCAGGCACATGTGTGCATCTGTGTCCTACACACATCTTGAAGAGAAAGGATGCCTACATTTGGATATTTTAAAATATATTCGTACTAAGCTCAACCTAGAGTTACTCTCAGTTGTCACTGAAGCATTTGGAGCAGAAAGTCTCCATGTTGATATAAACCGGCTCACGCTCTGATGATGCCCCCAGGATTCACTCAGAGCCGGCTATGTCCTCATCACAGCTTGCTTTATGCCCCTAGGTACCCCAGAGAGGTCTCACTCCATCCTTCTACAGTTCTCTGTCAGTGGAGGAGTCACCTGGCACCTGATGGATGAATTCTACTTCCCTCAAACGACCAGCATACTTTTCATCAATGTTCCCTTACCATACGGTGCCCAAACCAACGCTACAAGATTCAGACTCTGGCAACCGTACAATAATGGTAAAAATGCTTGTGTTCTGTTTGACCAGTACTGACGACCGAGTGTTAATGTTCCTGTCATGGAGAAAGGCTTGCCCAAGAGGCATACCAGCTGTGCATGCCACTCCCATTTTACGTTCTGTGTCTTTGTCACCTTTGTCGTGGTTGACTGATAAATTCTTGGTTTAGTTTGCCATCATTTGGCTGAGACATCTTGCCCTCTACTCCCAGGCTACCCCAGAACTCACTATGTAGCTCAGAACAGTTGTGAATCCAAGATGATCTTGCCTCGCTCTCCCAGTTGCTGGGATTACAGATGGGAGCCACAGAACTTGGGCATTTTGTTTTACTCTGTTTTTTGGTTTGTTTGTTTTGCTTTGCTTTTAATAATCCATTATTACATTACTCACCAATAATGACTCTGTGTTGTAGAATTTATTTAGGATACAGCATTCTTCTGAATGCTATTTCATTGGTGAAACAGATTATTGCGAAAAAGTAAAAGGAAGTTAGACCTGACAGTGTCTTACATCCTTGTCACATTCACAGGCCATACTACACCAAAAGCAAATAGCACTTACAGTAACTTCACACTTACAGAAGATTTTTCAAATTTCTAACTTTGATTACTTCTTATAGTTCTACTAATGTTGAATCTAAAGGGCCAGGCTTTTCCAGAACATGTATCTAACTGTCTAAATAAGTACAGTTATACCATATTAAGCAGGAGTAACAGAAAGAGGTATAAAAATGGTATTTTTAGCTCTAAAATTTAACCCATATATTTCTTTTATAATAAGTAAAGAATACAATTTTAACATGTTATAAAATAGATAAGATCATTGTAGGGTTTTTGCTTAAATGTTTTCATGTGTATGAGATGGTATAAAATACCATGAAATTATATAAAATATATAATATAAAAATATTTATTGTTACCTGCTATTTTATATGTGTGGATCTTATATAAGGATCAGACAAAACTCTGGAGAAGAAATACACCCAGTGTTAAAATCCAGACAATGATGGACTCATGATACATCTGAAATGCTTACTTTTCTTCCTTTTGTGTTCATCAAACACTCCTAAGCCAAGACAGTGCGGGAAAGCTACCAGAATTCGGGCCATGAAGAGTGAAAAGAGACAGTGGTGGGTGGTCCATTCACAAAGCAGGCTATTGCCACAGACTCCTGTTTATAAATATGCTTTTATGCATTGCAAGACCTGCACTGAAAGTAACATCTGTGGTAGGTGCAGGGGACTGAGACAGACGGATGGTCCCAGTGCATCCACAGTCGAGCAGAGTTATCGTCTCCTCTTAAACAGTCCAGAGTTGCTACGTGGGGAATGGCAGCCACCCGTAGTGAGTGGGTCTTCCCACATCAACCTAATTGAGATAGTTCCCTGTAAGCATTCCCAGAAGACAGCCACCCAGGTGATTCCAGATCTTTCAAGTTGACAGCTGACATGAACCATCACAGCAGGGTTTTGAGTGCTTCCTTCAAGTTCAGACCCAACAGTGCTTTGCAAAAGCAGTCTAGCTCCTGCCCTTCTCATCTACAATATAACAGTCCTTAAACACTTGGAAGTTTATGAGAGCATTAAGAAAAGAAGTATAGGGCTGGTGAGATGGCTCAACAGGTAAGAGCACCCAACTGCTCTTCTGAAGGTCCTGAGTTCAAATCCTGGCAACCACATGGTGGCTCACAACCATCTGTAACGAGATCTGACTCCCTCTTCTGGTGTGTCTGAAGACAGCTACAGTGTACTTACATATAATAAAATAAATAAATAAATAATAAAAAATTTTAAAAATTTAAAAAAAGAAAAGAAGTATAGCATTGTATCTCACAGCACTGATACCATGGTTGACTTTTAAAAGCAATCAGTCACCCCTTGACTATGGAGTGTACCCAGTTCTAAGCCACAAGCTGCCAGCCTCACAGACAGATGTCTCAGATTCCCCAACACCACACTGCTGGAGAACAGTCCACAGCACTACGCTATCTGGCAGAACAGCACACACTCACTGACTGACTGGCAGGACAGCACACACTCACTGACTGACTGACAGGACAGCACACACTCACTGACTGACTGACAGGACAGCACACACTCACTGACTGACTGACAGGACAGCACACACTCACTGACTGACTGACAGGACAGCACACACTCACTGACTGACTGGCAGGACAGCACACACTCACTGACTGACTGGCAGGACAGCACATACTCACAAGCTGCTTGTCTTAGCTTCCTGAGATCAGAGTGGCTGTTCTGTGCTGTGTCATTTCATATGCTTACGAGCTTATTTTCTTCACACTCTGATCACTGTGAATGTGCGGCCATGAGGCATGTGGGTTTTGACTGAAAAGCATATGTTGAAACTGTTGTCATTGGGTTTTTCCTGTCCTTTGCTTTCTTTCAATGAACAAATCTGATCTTCTTTGGAAAAACTTGATTTATCCGGAACTGTCTCAGGTAAGAAAGAAGAAATCTGGATCATTGATGACTTTATTATTGATGGAAACAATTTGAACAACCCCGTGCTGCTGCTGGACACGTTCGACTTTGGGCCCAGGGAAGACAATTGGTTTTTCTATCCGGGTGGTAATATCGGACTTTACTGCCCGTATTCTTCAAAGGGAGCTCCGTAAGTATTTAACTGAACGCTAAAAGTACAACCATTGCTTCATACAAACCAGGAGGAAACCTTGCCTAAACCATTTCCTCGTTGCTCTCTTGATAACCAGTGAGGAGGATTCGGCCATGGTGTTTGTTTCAAACGAAGTTGGAGAACACTCCATTACCACACGAGACCTAAGTGTGAACGAGAACACCATCATTCAATTTGAGGTATTGACTCTGTTCTCCTAGAAATTCTTTAAGTTTTATATTAACCAAAACCTCAGCAAGAAGAAGGAAGTCTTTACTGCGACTTCCTCTTAAGGTCATGAAGGCTTGTGTCATAGCTCATTATTACTGTCAGACCAATGTTCATTTCAGAAATAGAGTTGCTTGTTCTGTCCTACCTAGTGCAATAAGTGTTAAAATAATTACTTTAAAATTAGAAACATGCGAAAGAATGCTATTGTGGTCTTGTTATTCTCACAGTTTTTATATAAAATGAGAATGTGTTAGGACCTAGGTCAATCTAACTATAGTCTGTACTGTGCCAGCATACTAATAGGATCGTTATCATGCTACTCTGATAAAACAGTGTCACACTATCTTTACAATCACATATATTATGTGTAGTTAACATTTCTTTTTTTATTGAATATTTTCTGTATTTACATTTCAAATATTATCCCCTTGCCCAGTTCCCTCCACCCAGAAACCCCCTATCCCATCCTCCCTCCCCCTGCTTCTATGAGGGTGTTCCTCCACCCACCCACCCACTCCCACCTACCTGCACTCAGTTCCCCTACACTGGGGCATCTATACAGCCTTCATAGGACCAAAGACCTCTCCTCCCATTGATGCATGACAAGGCCATCCTCTGCAATGTATACAGCTGGAACCACATGTACTCCTTTGTTGATGGCCTAGTCCCTGGGATTTCTTAGGGGACTGGTCAGTTGATATTGTTGTTCTTCCTGTGGGGTTGCAATCCAGTTCAACTCCTTCAGTCCTTTCTCTAACTCCTCTATTGGAGACCCGACACTCAGTCCAGTGATGTAAGGCTCTGTCAGGGCCTCTCAGGAGACAGCCATATCAGGCTCCTTTCAGCATACACTGTTTGGCACAATAGTGCCTTAGATTGGTAACTAAATATAGGATGAATCCCCACGTGGGACAGTCTCTGGGTGGCCTTTCCTTCAGTCTCTGCACTACTCTTTATCTCCATATTTGTTCCTGTGAGTATTTTGTTCTCCTTCTAAGAAGGACCAAAGCACCCATACTTCCCATATTTTGGTCTTCTTTTCTCTTAAGCTTCCTGTGGTCTGTGAATTGTGTCTCCATTATTTGGAGTTTATCAGTGAGCGCATACCATATGTGTTCTTTAGCTATTGGGTTACCTCACTCAGGATGATATTTTCTAGTTCTATCCATTTGCCTAAGAATTTCATGAATTCATCATTTTTAATAGCTGAGTAGTACTCCATTGTATAAATGTATCACATTTTCTGTATCTGTTCCTCTGTTGAAGGACATCTGGGTTCTTTTCAGCTTCTGGCTATTATAAACAAGGCTGCTATGAACATAGTGGAGCATGTGTCCTTATTACATGTTGGAGCATTTTCTGGGTATATGCCCAGGAGTAGTACAGCTGGGTCCTCAGGTAGTACTATGTCCAATTTTCTGAAGAACTGCCAGACTGATTTCCAGAGTGGTTGTACCAGCTTGCAATCCCACCAGCAATGGAGGAGTATTCCTCTCTCTCCACATCCTCACCAGCATCTGCTGTCACCTGAATTTTTTATTTTAGCCATTCTGACTGGTGTGAGGTAGAATCTCAGGGTTGTTTTGATTTGCATTTTCCTGATGACTAAGGATGTTGAACATTTCTTTAAGTGCTTCTCAGCCATTTGATATTCTTCAGTTGAAAATTCTTTGTTTAGCTCTGTACCCCATTTTTAATAGGGTTATTTGATTTTCCTGGAGTCTAACTTCTTGAGTTATTTGTATATATCAGATATTAGCCTTCTATCAGATGTAGGATTAGTAAAGATCTTTTCCCAATCTGTTGGTTGCCTTTTTGTCGTATTGACAGTGTACTTTGCCTTACAGAAGCTTTGCAATTTTATGAGGTCCCATTTGTCTATCATTGATCTTAAAGCATAAGCCATTGGTGTTCTGTTCAGGAATTTTTCCGCTGTGCCCAGGTGTTTAAGACTCTTCCTCACTTTCTCCTCTATAAGTTTCAGTGTCTCTGGTTTTATGTGGAGGTCCTTGGATTTGAGCTTTGTACAAGGAAATAAGAATGAATCAATTTGCATTCTTCTACATGATAACCTCCAGTTGTGCCAGCACCATTTGTTGAAAATGCTGTCTTTTTTCCACTGGATGGTTTTAGCTCCTTTGTCAAAGATCAAGTGACCATAGGTGTGTGGGTTCATTTCTGGGTCTTTAATTCTATTCCATTGATCTTCCTGCCTGTCTCTATACCAATATAATACAGTTTTTATAACTATTGCTCTGTAGTATAGTGTGAGTTCAGGGATAGTGATTTCCCACAGAAATTCTTTTATTGTTGAGAATAGTGTCCCCTATTTTTGGTTTTTTTTTTTTTTTTTTTAGATTTATTTATTTATTTATTTATTTATTTATTACATGTAAGTACACTGTAGCTGTCTTCAGACTCACCAGAAGAGGGCATCAGATCTCATTACGGGTGGTTGTGAGCCACCATGTGGTTGCTGGGATTTGAACTCAGGACCTTCGGAAGAGCAGTCGGGTGCTCTTACTCACTGAGCCATCTCACCAGCCCTATTTTTGGTTTTTTGTTATTCCCAATAAATTTGCAAATTGCTTTTTCTAGCTCTATGAAGAATTGATTTGGAATTTTGATGGGGATTGTATTGAATCTATAGATTGCTTTTAGCAGGATGGCCATTTTTACTATATTAATCCTGCCAATTCATGAGCATGGGAGATCTTTCCATTTTCTAAGATCTTCTTTGATTTCTTTCTTCAGGGACATGAAGTTCTTGTCATACAGATCTTTCACTTCCTTAGTTAGAGTCACACCAAGACACATAATATTATTTGGGACTATTGTGAAGGGTGTTGTTTCCCTAATTCTTTCTCAGCCTGTTTATCCTTTGAGTAAAAGAAGGCTACTGATATGTTTGAGTTAATTTTATATCCAGTCACTTTGCTGAAGTTGTTTATCAGCTTTAGGAGTTCTCTGGTGGAATTTTTGGGGTCACTTAAGTATACGATCATATCATCTGCAATTTGTGATATTTTGACTTCTTCCTTTCCAATTTATATCCCTTTGACCACCTTTTGTTGTCTAATTGCTCTACCTAGAACTTTGAGTACTATATTGAACAGACAGGGAGAGAGTGGGCAGCCTTGTCTAGTCCCTGATTTTATTGGTATTGCTTCAAGTTTCTCTCCATTTAGTTTGATGTTGGCTACTGCTGTGCTGTATACTGCTTTTACTATGTTTAGGTATGGACCTTGAATTCCTGATCTTTCCAAGACTTTTAACATGAAGGGATGCTGAATTTTGTCAAACGCTTTTTCAGCATCTAATGAAATGAGCATGTGGTTTTTTCCTTTGAGTTTGTTTATGTAGTGGGTTACACTGATGGATTTCCATATATTGAACCATCCCTACATCCCTGGGATGAAGCCTTTTTGATCGTGGTGAATGATCATTTTGATGTGTTCTTGGATTCGGTTGGCAAGAATTTTATTGAGTATTTTTGTGTCAGTGTTCATAAGGGAGATTGGTCTGAAGTTCTCTTTCTTTGTTGGGTCTTTGTGTAGTTTAGGTATAAGTGCAATTGTGGCTTCATGGAATGAATTGGGTGGTCTTCCTTCTGTTTCTATTTTGTGGAATCGTTTGAAGAGTATTGGTATTAGGTTTTCTTTAAAGGTCTGATAGAATTCTGCACCTAACCCATCTGGTCCTGGGCTTTTTTTTTTTTTTTTTTTTTTTTTGGTTGGGAGACTATTAATGACTTATTCTATTTCTTTAGGGGTCATGGGACTGTTTAGACGGTTTATCTGATCCTGATTTAACTTTGGAACCTGGTATGTGTCTAAAAAATTGTCCATTTCATCCAGATCTTCCAATTTAGTTGAGTATAAACTTTTGTAGTAGGATCTGATGATTTTTTTGGATTTCCACATTTTCTGTTGTTATGTCTCCCTTTTTATTTCTGATTTTATTAATTTGGATACTGTCTCCATGCCCTCTGGTTAGTCTGGTTAAGAGTTTCTCTATCTTGTTGATTTTCTCAAAGAACCAGCTCCTGGCTTTGTTGATTCTTTGTATACTTCTTTCTGTTTCTATTTGGTTGATTCAGCCCTGAGTTTGATTATTCCCTGCCATCGAATCCTCTTGGGTATATTTGCTTCTTTTTGTTCTAGAGCTATCAGGTGTGCTGTCAAGCTATTAGTGTAAGCTCTCTAGTTCTTTTTGGAGGCATTTAGAGCTATGAGTTTTCCTCTTACCACTGCTTTCATTGTGTCCCATAGGTTTTAGTATGATGTGTCTTCATTTTCATTACATTCTAAAAAGTCTTTAATTTCTTTCTTTATTTCTTCCTTGACCAAATTATTATTGAGTAGGGTGTTGTTCAGCTTTCATGTGTATGTTGGCTTTCTATTATATATGTTGTCATTGAAGACCAGCCTTGGAACATGGTGATCCTATAGGACATACGGGATTATTTCAATCTTCTTGTATCAGTTAAGGTCTGTTTTGTTACCGATTTTATGGTCGGTTTTGGAGAAGGTACCATGAGGTGCTTGCTGCAAAGAAGGTATATTCTTTTGTTTTAGGGTGAAATGTTCTATAGATATCTCTTAAATCCATTTGATCCATAACTTCTGTTAGTTTCACTGTGCCTCTGTTTAGTTTCTGTTTCCATGATCTTTCCATTGATGAGAGTGGGGTGTTGAAGTCTCCCACTATTATTGTGTGGGGTGTGATGTGTGCTTTGAGCTTTAGTAAAGTTTCTTTTATGAATGTGGGTGCCATGGCATTTGGAGCATAGGTGTTCAGAATTGAGAGTTCACCTTGGTAGATTTTTCATTTGATGAGTATGAAGTGTCCCTCCTTATCTTTTTTGATAACTTTAGGTAGAATGTCAATTTTATTAGATATTAGAATGGCTACTCCAGCTTGTTTCTTGGAACCATTTGCTTGGAAAATTGTTTTCCAGCCTTTTACTCTGAGGTAGTGTCTGTCTTTATCACTGTGGTGTGTTTTGTGGTGCAGCAAAATGTTCCATCCTATTTATGTATCCGGTCTGTAAGTCTATGTCTTTTTATTGGGGAATTGAGTCCATTGATGTTAAGAGATATTAAAGAAAGTGATTGTTACTTCTTGTTATTTTTGTTGTTAGAGGTGGAATTATGTTTATGTGGCTATCTTCTTTTAGGTTTGTTGAAAGATTACTTTCTTGCTTTTTCTAGGATGTAGTTTCCATCCTTGTGTTGGTATTTTCCATCTATTATCCTTTGTATGGCTGGATTTGTGGAAAGATATTGTGTAAATTTGTTTTTGTCATGGAATGTCTTGGTTTCTCCATCTATGGTAATTGAGAGTTTTGCTAGGTGTGGCCTTATGATCTCTTAGGGTCTGTATGGCATCTGCCCAGGATCTTCCAGCCTTCATAATCTCTGGTGAGAAGTCTGGTGTAATTCTGATAGGTCTGCCTTTATATTTTACTTGACATTTTTCCCTTACTACTTTTTTATTATTAGATGTTTTCTTCATTTACATTTCAAATGCTATCCCCTTTCCTAGTTTCCTCTCAGAAAATCTCCTATACCCTTCCCTTTCCCCTCCCTCTGCTCCCCAACCACCCATTCCCACTTCCTGGCCCTGGCATTCCCCTATACTGGAGCATAGAATCTTTGAAAGACCAAGGACCTCTCCTCCCATTGATGGCTGACTACGCCATCCTCTGCTACATATGCAGGTAGAGACATGAGCTCTGGGGGTACTAATTAGTTCATATTGTTGTTCCTCCTATAGGGCTGCAGACCCCTTAGTTACAGAGACAAAGTTCGGAGCTGAGACTGGAGGAAGGACCATCCAGAGACTGCCCCACCTGGGGATCCATCCCATACCAAACCCAGACACTATTGCATACACTAACAAGATTTTGCTGACAGAACCCTTACTGCTTTTAATGTTCTTTCTTTGTTTAATGCATTTGGTGTTTTGATTATTATGTGACAAGAGGTATTTCTTTTCTGGTCCAATCTGTTTGGAGTTCTGTGGGCCTCTTATATATTTATGGGCATCTCTTTCTTTAGGTTAGGAAATTTTTCTTCTATAACTTTGCCGAAGATATTTACTGGCCCTTTAAGTTGGGAATCGTCACTCTCTTCTATACCTATTATCCTTAGGTTTGGTCTTCTCATTGTGTCCTGAATTTCCTGGATATTTTGGGTTAGGAGCTTTTTATATTTTGCATTTTCTCTGACTGTTGTGTCAATGTTTTCTATGGTATCTTCTGCACCTGAGAGTCTCTCTTCCATCTCTTGTATTCTTTTGGTGAAGCTAGATTTTCTAACTCCATGGTTGTCTCCTTTTGTGTTTTCTTTATTGTTTCTATTTCTATTTTTAGATCCTGGATGGTTTTTGTTCATTCCCTTCAACTGTTTGATTGTGTTTTCCTATAATATTTTAAGGGGTTTTTGTGTTTCCTCTTCAAGGATGTCTACCTGTTTACCTGTGTTCTCCTGTGTTTCTTTAAGGAGGTTGTTTATGTCCTTCTTAAAGTCCTCTGTCATCGTCATGAGAAGTGATTTTAGATCTGAGTCTTGCTTTTCCGTTGTGATGATGTATCCAGGACTTGTTATGGTGGGATAAGTGGATCCTGGTGATGCCAAATAATCTTGGTTTCTGTTGCTTATCTTCTTACACTTCCCTCTTGCCATCTAAATATCTCTAGTGCTACCTGCCCTCGATATCTGACTGGAGCCTGTTCTTTGTGTAATCCTGGTTGTGTCATAACTCATCATAGTCCAGCTGTCTCTGTGACCCTGTGACTCCAGGATCCTGTGATCCTGAGATCCTGGGTGTGTCAGAGTTCCTGGGAGTCAAGCTGCCTCTAGGACCCTGAGATCCTTGTGTGAACAAGCTCCTGGGATCCTGGGATCCTGGCTGTGTTAGAGAGCCTGGGATTCCTCTGAGTGCTGTGGGACTGGCTGCAGAGTTTGTGCCCAAGGTAAACTGGCCCAGACTGGAAGGAACCAGAGCCACTGGTCAGGCAGGGTTCCTGCATCCCTAAATCCTGCTGGTTCCAGCTAGTCCTGGTGGTGTTGGAACAGATGTTGTGTCCTATTCACCTCTGATCTTAAGATCCTGGGCATGCTAGAGTGCCTGGGAGTGGAGCCTCTTCTGGGTGCTGTTGGAGTGGCTGCAGAGTGTGTGCCCAAGGTAAACCGCTGCAGACCAGAAGGACTGTCTTTGACATTTCATGCATTCCTTATATTTGTCAAGAAAGTAAATTCATAATTAGAACATTTGCATATTGAAAACACTTGCCTAAAATCCACAGAATCAAAGGCTTCTTGTGCCAGTGTTCTAAGTAGTGAGTAACATTTTTCTGATCTCTAACTTTGTGATATTTCCTGATTTTATGGTTTAAATGCTAAGACAAAAAAGTACTTTTGTCTCTTTTAGAAATTGAGGTAGAAATTAGTGCCTAGAGTTTAAAAGTTGATCAAGTTCCAGTTGTTTACTCACTGGAAGGTAAAGGGGTAAACATGTCCTTCCACCACTCTTCGTGTTCTTCTGCTCAACACACTGCGTGTTAAATAATCAGCTACTAGACTAGCGTGCTAGTAAGAGAGTGTTCATCTGCATTGGAAGGATGCGCTCTGTACAGAAAGAGCCACCTGCATGTAGCAAGAAGGAGCTTATCTGGAAAGGAAGGAGAGGAAGAGAAGGAGGGAGGGAGGGACGGAAGGAAGGAATGAGGGACGGGCAGAGGAAGGGAGCAGAAAAGGAAAGGTCAAAGGTTACAAATTTGCCATTGAATTGCACAAGGAACCTACATATTCAGTGTCCAACATGTGGACTAGAGTTTTAGTATGTGGCTGTGTTACATACTGGAAATTACAAAGTAGATCATAGGTTCCTTACCATTTACCACATGCCACATGTATACAAGATTACATACATGTACAAAGGGAAGGTTGATTTTCTTACCTGTAACTGCCACTTCATCATATGTGCTATCTCAAAATTCTTTCCACCTTAAAGAGAACTTTTGAAAATCTACCCTGGTGTGAGGGAAAAATAGCAATGAGTGTATTTTATTTTATTTTTATATTGGATGTGTGTTGGAGATTCTCCAAGTTAAAAACTTGTGGAATTGTTTATAAAGTGTCCTAAAGAGAGCAGGTGTTACTGCACAGATTGATGAGGGGGCTAAGGGTTGGGATTAAGCAGACATTCTTTATTCTAATTTTATTGGCTTGACAATTAAAAAAAAATGAGCCAAAGTTAAATTTGGAATTATTTCAACCTTTCCCGTGTTCATTTTTCTGTTTCTCATAACACTAGAGAAAATAGCTTCTATACGGCCTTTTTGGGGCTCTTTATGAAGAATATATAACTTAATGTCCCTTAGGGACCAGCTCTTCCAGAGTGACATATTTCAGTAAGACCCTTCTCGGGGATTAAATGGCCTCTGAGAAGCACGGCCAGTGTGCGTTGCTCTGAGATAATCTGCATCACGTTTTCTTTCATTCCAAGATCAATGTTGGCTGCTCCACTGATAGTTCTTCTGCTGATCCGGTCAGACTGGAATTCTCAAGGGACTTTGGAGCCACCTGGCACCTGCTGCTGCCTCTCTGCTACCACAGCAGCAGCCTCGTCAGCTCCTTATGCTCCACTGAGCATCACCCGAGCAGCACCTACTACGCGGGGACCACCCAGGGCTGGCGGCGGGAGGTCGTGCACTTCGGAAAGCTGCACCTTTGTGGGTGAGGACCTGCCACTTGGCACCATGCTTGTCTCTCGTTTGGTGACCTGCCCTTCTGAAGTCATTCAGGGAGAAAATACCACGTGGTGTTTGTTTTCAGTTCTAACTTGAAACAGATCAGTAGATGGTCAAAGAAGGAAAAAAGAGAGAATATAGCTACTTGAACAGAGTTTGAGGCTAGAGTCAAGAGCGTGTTGTGGATTGCATAGCTTGAAATCTGTTTCCCCATGCATCTTTAACAAATCAAAAGGAAGCAAGAGAATGCATTTCTCTCATAATGTTGCCCCTCTTGCCGTGGGCTCTCACCTCACACTGTAAATACAGTAAAAACACAACGCATTCACACACACCCCTATGGGCATGTCTGGAGGAAGCTGGACGCGTACAGCCAGTTGCTGGCATCTCATAAAGCGACATGAACACTTCCCTCTTGAGCATTCTCACTTCTCAACCCCTCTCAGCATGCTTGTCTCTTCTGTGGGAAAGCCATTTGGAGATGAAGGACTTCAACTGCCACAGAGATAATGACAGTTTGGAAAATAAAACTTATAACACAGGAAACAGCAAGGACATCAGCAAAGCAGCCAGCCTGAGTCTTAACCTTCCTGCTGCTGTGCCCCTTTAATACAGGTCCTAGTGCTGTGCTAACTCCCAATCAGAAAGTTAATTTCATTGCCACTTCATTACTGTAATGTTGGTACTGTTATGAGTCATAATGTAAGTATCTATTTTCTAGTGGTCTTAGGGGACTCCTGTGAAAGGGTCACTTTACCCTCAAAGGGGTCATGGCCCACAGGTTGAAAGCACTGCTTTAGACTATCATTTGTTCTTTCAGTGTATATCAAAAAGAAGTACTACTGTCTCACCTTCAAGATGAAAATCGATGTTCAGTCCTCACGTGCAGCTAGGCATAACTAGACCTCTCCTGCCTATAAACCAAACAAGTACTTGGCACTTTTCCAAAAGAATGGAAGTACATTAGCAAAAGTTAGCGTTGTCTTGGAGCATAATGCATTCTACCCCCAGCATCTCACTAGAGCTGTTTCCATAATTCAATTGTGAAGAGTGTAAATACTTCCTGTTGCTGACTGTGTCACTTGTTATGGTGTGAAGGCCGTATACTTATAGACACACAATGTTTTCTTTGCATACAAGTATCACTCAACAGAATAACCTCTGCACTCTGTTGGGGTGGGGTGGGGGTTGCAAGGAGAGTCCCCAGTCATCACAGAATTGGTGCCACCTAACTTTATGCTGAGCTGCTATTGGCTAGCAGAGCTGTTCATAGAAGAAGTAGGCAGGAGGCAATATCTCAGCAATAGGAAAAACACTTTCTGAAATCAGTTAATTTTCATGTAGAAAATGGAAGAGTTTATTAAAAGATGCTGGAAAGTTATGGTTCCTTCTTTGTGAACCTGCCATCAATGTCAAATAGATCATGGTTCCAAATCTTGATTCCAAATCCCCTAAAAAGAAAATCTGAATATATGTTCATGGCCAAAAGTCCAGAGGCCACTCCTGGACACACATGGTCTGACTGTGTCACCCCAAAATTCATATGGTGAAATTCTTACCTTTAAGGTCATAGCCTGAGAGAGTAGTCTTCAGCGAGGTCATTAGATCATAAGGGAGGCCCCAGAAAACTGCTTTGCCTCTCGCACCATGAGAACACACAGCTAGAGGACACCTAGTATGAGCTGAAGAGCAAGCTCTTAGCAGATGCTGTGCTAGCTCCCTGGTCTTGGGCCTTCAGTTCCTACAGTGCTTAAAAATAATAAATGTCATTTTTTATAAGCTACCCAGTTCATGTGATATTTCTATAGCCCCTGAAAGCAGAGTGAGACGGATACTCTTGACCAAAGTGGTCCCTTAGTTCCGTCGTGATGACACTGAGAAGGGCCACGTCTCCTCTTCAGTGAGCCTCTGCTTTTCTCTTACTTCCTAGTCAAAAAAGGGCCCTACAGTAGGTTGTAGCCATGATTATGGTGGACCACCTAAGACTTGCTTCAGAGTTCTCACATGCAAGTAACCTTACCTGAAGCACATGAAGTAAGTCAAGAGTTCTGTGAGGGAAAGGCCACCCACACCCATAGGACCAAGCCGCAGGGCCACAACTGACTAGGTGGCATCCTCTGTGGCACACCCACGTGTAAAGCATAGCAGCATATCTTGGGAGTGTAAGCAAGGGAAATACAGATGTCTCTATTTTACCTGCTAGAGGAAATTCATTATTGAAAAACTAGCCCTAAGGTACAGAATTGAGGCTGGCGTGTAGCTTGTATTCCAAGTCGTTTTATTTCTATGGGATGTAGGAGTCGTGCCTACATTCAGAGCTGTTTAACCCCAACTGTTTTCAGCCATTTCTGTAGAGGGAAGTTTTGGTCCACATCTTTGTCTCAAGAGAAGAATTAGTCCTGTTTTTAAAACCCACACAGGCGTGAATTGCTGGAATTGCTGGAGGGCAGAAGTGAAATTTTCTCAACTCAGTGAACCATTCCTGGGTTTGCACTCAACATGGCATATAATAGCACAAATGCTAGCTGCTAAAGTGTGTGTGTGTGTGCGTGTGTGTGTGTGTGTGTGTGTGT